>NC_142037.1:10527577-10827855 GCF_982192425.1 Myodes glareolus
GTAGTTGGGGAAGGGGAGTCCCAGACCAGGAGACAGGGGACAGGCAGGTGGGGGACTTAGACATACTTCTCTGGAGTCTGTCTGACCTGCAAGCAGTGGCTCTAAGGCATCTTCTTGAAGCCTACATGATTTTTTTAAGTTTATAAAAAAAAGGAGATAAAAACTTTAGATGTGTTAGAATTAGCACTATTTGAACTGTCTGCACTGAAATCCACATTGTAGAGACGGCAGTGGACTCAAGCCTTTCAGTCATAGTAAAAGTTGGGGAAACCAAAAAATTGATTTGGGGTTAAAGGCATGAACATACGTTTCTCTGTCAAAGGGCTGCATATATAGATTGAGTAGAGATGTTTTGGGAACAATGAGGAGCATTTTTAAATCTATCCTTAAAAGACAACCAATGGAACTTTATATTTTTGAGCTTGTGTTATCAAATTCAATTGATTAATGTTAAAATTCTGAACTTTTAAAATCTTAGTGTAACAATATTAAAGCAAGAAAGGAAGAGATCTGAAGTATTCTTCACTTTCACACACCTCCAGTCACTGCCTTAGACCTTCGACACTTGTATTTAGGACACTTTTTTGGACCTTAGCAACTTCCCTAAGCTTTAAACCTTTTTCCCTATCCAGTCATTTACCCTGAGACACAGGCGGTCGGTTACTGAGAGCAGTCACTGCGGAGCAAGTTTCTTAAATTAGGGAGCAGTAAAGTGTTACTTTGGAAGCTGTTGTGCGTTTCTCTCCTTAGAGTCCATCGACAAGGGGAACTGTCTATTTCTACCTCTTTTAGCAGGAGATGTGGTAGCACTGGAGAGCTGAGGCCCGATGACTGATTTTATTTATGAGGTGAATTAAGAAGGCAGCTGCAGCCTGGCGGTGGTGGCACACGCCTTTAATCCCAGCACTCGGGAGGCAGAGGCAGGCGGATGTCTGTGAGTTTGAGGCCAGCCTGGTCTATAAGAGCGAGTTTCAGGACAGGCTCCAAACCTACAGAGAAACCCTGTCTCGAAAAAAGAAAAAAAAAAACCAAACAAGCAAAGAGAAGGTAGCTGCAGTCTTTGGGAAGGATCTGTTTTGCTTGCTGCTGTTAACACAAAGCTACAGTCAGCTGTCAATATCATCAGAGATCTGAGAAGAATGGACATAGCAAGAAGTGTAACATGAGGGGGCCTGGGCCTGCTTGTTTGTGTTTCTGTCCTGCCTGGGCCCCCCAGCTGTTTAGTCCCAGAGAAAAATCACACACAGAACTCTGTAAATTATAATGCTGATTGGCCCATTAGGTCAGGCTACTTATTAGCTATTGCTCATATCTTGATTAACTCATTTTTCTGATCTATTTTAGCCATGTGGCTCAGTACCTTTTTCAGTGGGGCAGCTTACATCCTGCTGCTTCGGTGGTCTGGGCAGGAGTGGGAGGAATCAACTTCCTCCTCCCCAGAATTCTCCTGCTCTCCTTGCATCATTTCCACCTCCTGTCTTGGTTTCCAGCCTACACCTCCTGCCTGACCAATCAGCGTTTATTTAAAACATGATTGACAGAATACAGACACAATTCTCCCGCACCAAAGAAGTATAATCTAAATGGCCTATGTATCAACTAAAATGGCAGAGACTTACAGCGACCTGGATGGTTATCCTAGACTCCTGAGGTTTCGATGGCTTTGTTGGGGGTAGGGGACAGAGGTCATACGTAGGTCTTCAACTACCACACAGGACAATGTTAAATCTTCAGCTGCCACACAGGACAGCAGTGCTGGCCTTCTGCTGCCAAACCCAGAAGGTCTCAGAGATTTTCCTGTGGAGAAGGAACTTGAGAAAACTGACCTTACTTTGACAAGGCAGCATAGGGCAACCAACCCAAAATGCCCGCAGTTTGGGCAGAGCCCTGGCAGCAGGAAGGCATGGAGCAGTTTTCCCAGTGGTTGCCATCACCACAACCCAGGTGGCGTAGGCTGTGCATCAGTTGTTTCTTTGGAGATCTTACAGCTCGGCTGTCTCTAGGATCTGGCATTTCTGTCTATTTTGGGAAACTTTCATTAAACACTTTAGATGCCACATTCAGCAGATCTCTGGAGAGTTTGAAGACCATATATTAAGTAAACCTGAGTTAAACAAACTTTGGTTTATTCTTAACCATGAAAACACATTCAGGAGGCTGAATAAAGCTAGTCACTGTAAATGAAATCCATTTGAACTTAGCACGACTTCAAGTATACTTCTGAGACCATTGAAGAATTTGATCCTTTATGATGTGACTAACCATTAACTTCCATACCTTAACTAGCTCTATCTACAGGTACCGAGTGAGGCTTGTCCTGGGTTTGGGACCTAACAGTGAAGTCATAGTTACCAGATGCATAGGTCATTTTTCTGTTTTTCAGTCCCGTGCTCTGTTGGGCATCTGTTCCCACCACTTCTTTTTGACTTTTGTGAACTTGTTCTGTGGACATTCCTATACCTGTATATGTGAGGGCCTGTTTTCAGTTCTTTTGTGCACACACCTACTAGAGGTTGCATATAACATCCTTGGAAATTCTAAGCTGCCTTCCTCAGGCCAACGCTGCATGAAAGTTCCATGTTCTCGACTTCCTCGCCAACACTTGCTCTTATCTGTTTTTTATTTTAGGAATCCTAGTGTGCCTCAAGTAGCATATCACAGTGGTGACATGTTTACCTCTTTGGTGACTAGCTGTGTTGAACATCTTTTCAGCTATGTATTGGGCATTTGCATATCTTCTTTGAGGATGTTTCTGTCAAAATTCTTTGCCAGTTTCTAATTCTTCTTTTTTATTGTATCATTGACTTTTTTCCTGAATCTGTCAAGGTCCATATTTATATAATAGCAAGGTATCATATAATAATCTATAATAAAGAATAACGATTGTCAGATTTTATAGGGAATAAATTCAAGTTTTCTCCTAACTCATAAAAGGTTATATATACTCACTAGACATTTTTTTTTCATTTTTTTCTCTTTTCTTGGTTGTTGTTTGTTTTTTGTTTGGTTTTGTCTTGTTTTGTTTTTCAAGACAGGGTTTCTCAGTGAAGCCCTGGCTATTCTGGAACTTGCTTTGTAGACCAAGTTGGTCTTGAATTCAGAGATCTGCTTGCCTCTGCCTCCTAAGTATTGGGATTAAAGGCGTGTGCCACCACCACCCAGCAACTTCTGTCTTTTAAACATAGTAAGAGCATTGCATTTTAAATATTTTATGTGAACTTTAAAAAGATCTAATTAACACAGAACTATTTTATTTTGTTTTATTTTATTATACTTGAGATAGGGTCTCACATAGCTTAGACTAACCTGATACTCACTGGAAAGCCAAAAATGACCTTGAACTCCTGATTCTCTGACCTCATCAACCAAGAGCTGGGAGTAAAGTCATGTGCTAAACATCTGTTTTTATGTGGTACTGTGGATTGCTTCCAGGCCTTCAAGCATGCCAGTCAATTACTGTGCCAACAGAGCTATACCCCCAGCCTCAAGAATTTTATCTATATCTATATTTCATAAGTAGATTATTGATATCTTCATGATAGTGTTATTATAAAAAATGAGTGTTTCACTATAATCCCCCTAGAGTCAGTGATTCTCAAACTTCCTAATTCTGTGACCCTTTAAAAACAGATCTTCATGTTGTGGTGACCCCAACCATGAAATCAATTTTGTTGCTACTTTGTAACTGTAATTTTGCTACTGTTATAAATTATAACGTAAATATTTGTGTTTTCCAGTGGTCTTACATGACCATGTGAAAGGTTGTTTGATACCCAAAAGAACCAGAAGTACTGTCACAGCTTAATGTGATACCTAGTATGCATTCATAAATTCATGTGAACTGAATTAATAAAACATCTTAAGTCTCACGTTAATAAGTCCAAGTTCTCTTACCAGCCTCTTCAGGAAAATGTGGAGGACAGTAGAATAAAGGACACCAGCAGATCCTTGTGAAATGGCTGGCTTGTGGCACCTTATGAGTTGAGTACCTTGCTCCCCAAATGCTATAATATGTATGGAGCCAGTTGCTTCAAAGATGTGAATGCTGCAGTTCCACCTGACTTCATTATTAGGGATAATCTTGACAGATGGGATGCTCAGGTTTGGAAAGATGCAAAGGTCCCCGTGTTGGTAGCTATGTAAAGCTGAGTCCTTTGCCAGTCAACGCCTTTTCTGCATCGATGCTCTCAGCATCAGTGTTCCAGAATGCCCCAGGAGGAGGTGCACATTATCAAGGTCACCAAAAGGGAACGAGAAATACGGGAATGCTGATGTGCCAGGCAATTCACGATATTTGAGTGTTTAAACATGGGGATGTTTAGTTTTGCTTTCAATGATTGCATGCCAAGTGTCATCAAAACTAATATTTCAACTGATGTTTTGTAACCAATATTCTAATTAATCATGGAAATTTCAGATGGAATCATCCCACTACTGCTTAATAAAATTAGTCAATCTTCAAGAAATATAAATCAGGAAAACTTCCTGGTTACATCAGCACATAATCCACCATGACAACAGAATTTGATATCCATCTCATTCTGAGCAAGATTTGACTCTGGGTGTGAGGCAAGAAATGACAGAATGCAAATTTAAAATTTCATTTTCTGTGATGTCAAATAGTCTATACGGAGCATAACAGGGTATAATACCTATAAAGTAGAAGTCCTTCTTCATGCAGTTTATACAATTTCATCAGGAATAGTTGAAAGCACACAGTGGAAAGCTATTACCTCTTTTGGACTTAAGGAAAAATATTTTAACTAAAGACAAAAAAAGACAAAACCAGAAACCTCAGGGCAGGAAGCTGGAGAGGTAGATCAGTGGTTAGAAGGCTCGCTGCTCGTGCAGAGGATCCATGTTCTGTTCCCAGTGCCCACATAGTGTCTCACAACCATCTGAAATGCTAGTTCCAGATGATCTAGCACCCTCTTCTGACCTCCACAGCACCAGTCAGGCATGTGATACATTCACACATGTAGACAAAACACCTATACATAAAATAAAATAATCTAAAACACAGCCCACTCTTTGATAACTTGACATTATACTGTTTTAAGAAAAAGATCTAACATTTCAAAAATGCATATTTAACCTTGCTGAACACTGACAGCCATGACATGAGAGCCTTAAGGAAGACTCTCCCCTCAAGCTATCGGCACAGAGCAGGCATGGAGAATGTTACAGATTTGATTCCAAACCTAAACTGGAGTGGATTTCTTTCCTGAGTTACCCTAGACGGAATGAAAAGACCAAGGCGCTCTGGCCAGCACAATGCGCTCCCGAGGCAGACTTCGAAACAATCCCAGAACAGACAAGCAGCTCAACGCCCCTTATGCTGCGCCGCCACCTTAGGAGAGTTCTATTCTACTGGGTCTAAAGCAGACTTTCCCTGTAGCCTGTAGTGATGCTGAGCACTTCCTGCCTGCGGGAGGGAAGAACTGGTTCCTGAGGGATGTCTTCCGGCTGCTCCTTCTGCACTGTGGCACACCCACCCACACATCTATGCCACCCCCCAGTAAATAAATGGATGCAACGAAATCTTAACTATACTTGTGTATTTTATTTTATGTGTTCATGTGTGGTTGCTTGTCCGTATGTGTAGACAAGCATTCAGGTGCCCAAGAAGTCCAGAGAGGGTGTCAGATCTCCCGGAGCTGGAGTTTCAGACAGTTGTGGGTACTAGGAATCAGACTGAGGTCCTCTACTAGAGCACCGAGTGTTCTTAACCTCTGAACCATTTCTCTAGCCCCTAACAGATTGCTCTAAACTGAATACTTGAGTAAGATAATTTTCCTTTGCATCTTCATCATACATCAACTTTCAGATTCCGTTAGAAATCTAGTTTCAATTATTCACATTCTTAAAGCCATTTTTTTAAATCCTTTTTTTTGTTTTTTTTTCTTTTTTTCTTAAAGCCATTTTTATCAGCTGCATAAAAAAGTTTGTGACCACAATCTTGGTAACATTTACATAACTTAAAGGAAGCTATCCCGTATAATTTATTATATCATCTCCTATCTCCTATTACATCATATTATGCCACATCCATCAGAACATGGGCAAATGAATAAGGAGTAGTAATTTACTATAAAATATCTGTGTGCCTCTAGCTGAAACAAAGGAAGTAAATGGCATGGTGATTTGGAGAATCAGTATTTAAAAATTCAGCTAACCTCTTAAATATCTACCACTGCTTTGAGTGACCTGAGAGAAATTAGTTCTTTTTTCTTTTAATTATAGGTTATTATCATTATGTTGCCCCCTCCTCAAAATTCTGTCATTTCTTTACCTAGTTATTGCATAATAAGTATCTTGAATGTGACTATATATTTATTTCCATCCCATATTAAACATTATCTTTTAATTTATGAAAACATAGAGAGCATGCTACCAAATTATACATTTCTGACACCTTTATATGTGCTTTTACTTCCTGCTGAGAAGTGAATCGGTATCACCCAGAAAATGATTAGAAATTTGAACTATTTCTCAGTTCGATGTCCTTAAAATCACTATACTTTTATTTGAACAAGCCCCAGCAAAAGTCAACAAGACTGGGCCCTAGCAATGAGCATTCAATGACAGCTCAATTGTGAATTTGACAGATCATTTGGACTAACTATCATGACATCTCCACTTCTTCTTCCTGTAACTCTAACAAGGATCAGCATGCTTACAGGATGTCCTGACTGTTAGAGAATTGGTCTCAGGAAAGCTTAAGGTTCTTAGGAATCTGAGGGAAGAGAAACGTTCAGGAAAGTAGTCTGTCAGGAGGTAAGTGTTTTCTCACATTCACGTGAGCCCATGTCCTCAGTTATTCCGATGTGCATCATATGGACAGTCACATGTCACTCTGAGTCGCGATAAAGTAAAATCCAGAACACGCTCCCCAATGAGACAAAAGCTAGAGAAACAAAGCAGATGACTCTGGGGAAAGTCTGAAAGTCAGGGGTTCTTTATTTACGCCGTGCAGCCTTTAAAGCATACCGACGGCATAATTCTATTGGAGAGCTTTTTTCTTTTGTGTTTCTCCAATGCAGAACATTCCCGCACACCTGTAACAAGGCGAGAGATGGACATGGAGGAATATCCTTTAGCACGTGGTGTAGCAGCACAAACAATGGAAGACCATGCCTCAACAAGGTGGAAGGCAAGAATCGATCCCCCAAAGTTGTTTTCTGACCTCTACATGCACACACACCATGGTGCACATGCACGCCAGGCACACACACAGATTATTGTGAAGTTAATTAATGCCTTCGGTTTTGCACATGTGTTATAGCCCTGATCACAGTGCTTTGCTGTAAGACATATTGAACCAATGCTGTTTTAATCCCCCACTTCCTCCCTCCCTATTTTTTCTTCTTTCCTTTCTTTTCGATGCTAGGGGGGGTAGAACCCAGAGGCTAGTGAGCTAAGCAAGTGTTCTATCATTGAGCTACACCTGCAGCCTGAATTCGTATTTTTCTTTTAAAACATAACAGATTTAGTAAGGGAGAGCATTTAAAGCTGATTGCATTGGCTTTGCAATAGAGGCCATCCTGGTTTCTTCTGACACACCAAATAGCCCCAGATTCCCCTTTTTGATGTTTTGCTGTGTCTCTTCTTTGACTAAAGAGCTGTCAGTGCATACCTGTTTGGGCTTATCAATAACTGTTTGCGGCCCGTAAGGGATTAGGGTGAAAACATTCTCTTCTAATCTGCCAATCAAATGAGCCATCTCTATTATTTTACTTTCTGTGCTCTGGACGAAAGCATGAAACCACTTACCAAGATTATATTTTTCATTTTCCAGTTCTTTTGTTTTATTATTTTTTTTCATTTAGGGTTTTACTTACTTTTGTGACGCTTTTACTGAAACAGGGATCTCAGTTGCTTCAAAATGATTGGTTTTATAAATTTGTAAACGAGCTGTTCTGTATACACAAGGTACAAGAGCATGTGACCCCCACCACCACTCTGACAGCCCTGCAGGACTGGTGCGTTCTCTTGATTATATGCACCATCCGAGATGTCTTCACCAAGTTAGGTCCTTTCTGTAGTCCTTTCCCAGCTCCAAATTTCCCCAGAAATGATCGTGACAAGTGGTCTTCTGGAAATGTTAGCTTCCTGCGTGGTCACTGAGAGCCCTTCTGCTTCATGACGGCTGCAAAGGTCCACACTGGGAGGGCATATGATTGATACAAACTAAACAAAGGGCACCACCCTTTCCCAGCTTTGAATGTAAGAGTGGACTCTGTAAATGAGTTGCAGGACATACATGGATTTCACATCCTGCTGTCTTTCTTATGTTGTGGAAACGGGTGTCGGGATGGATTTTAAGGGACAGCAACAGTTACGGGAGCAGTTGCCGCAGGGTCACAGATCCTTTTGATGTCTTTATGTACTTGAGTCACAGGTGATGTTTGAATTTTATCCAGTGCCTTTTCCATCCCGCACAACTGAGAAGATGGTTCTTGTGGGAATTCTTTGTACTGTTTCCACCTGCCACGGGGTATTAGCAGATTACAGGAAACACCGGGAGGTGCCCTGTGACTTCTGAGTGAACAATGGCACATTTGTTTGGCTTTCTGCTTTCAAGGATATTTGAAGGTCGACTTCTGAAAAGAGTGGTTTTTTGTGAACATAAAATAGCTGTGTATTTGTGTGAACATAGACAGGTACAAAACATAACTGGGATCTTCTGACCAGGTAACCGCAAATAAAATGTCTAACACAAGAGGCCCGTTTTCTCTGTAAGTAGTTGTTTTGTTTTGTTTTGCTTGGCTTTTCCCAGCATGCTCTGGGCTTCAGCCACTCCTAGGCATCCTTTGCTCAGGAAAGCACTGTCTTAGAAACATTCAGGATCACACTGAGGCTGCAGCCACCAGTCAGTAATCCTACCCTGCGGGAGGACAGAGGAGAAAATCCCAAGGAAGAAAAGAGAGGCATGTGGCATGCCTTCCTGTCCACAGCTTTACCTCTCACAGCCGACGAACAGGCAGATTCCCTGCTACCCTTTCTGACCTGATGAAGGACAACACAACCGGCAGGGGTCAGGTCACTTTACTCCACAGCATTTTAAAACCTGCATGATAGAATTCCACTGAAAACATAGGGTCTGAAGTTTATTTTTCTTAAAATGAAAAGGGTACCAGTTGGGTGATTCTTATGTGCTAGGACTCCCCCCCCCCAACCCTGGCTGTCCTGGCACTCACTCTATAGACTAGGCTGGCCTTGAACTCACAAATCCACCTACATCTGCCACCCAAGTGCTGGGATTAAGGTTGTGGGCCGCTACATCTGGCCCAGTGTTAGGACATTTCATGCATGTGAAGAAATGTTTGTTTGCTATGAGCCCAGGGGACGGTTGCTTCTTAATGCCCATTAGGATGGTGTTATCCTGGATCATGACAACCAGAAAAAGGCAAACAAGAGCAATCTGTGAGATTTTGTGTTATCACAACGAGAGAGTGAAAACATTGAAAAGATGACTCATTTGCGTCGTCCAAAGGTTGGGCGGGGTAACAATGCAGGCTTGTGGCTAGTTCCATAAATCTCCCGAAAACTCAAAGTGCAGGGGGCTGGGGCACTGAAGGAGAGACACATTTACAGCTCTATGTTTCAATTGATGTTCAATGTTAAAAGACCCAAGATTAAATTAGTAATAACTGAAAAATAAAAATCTCCCTGCCAATAAACATCAGTCGTGCACAAAAGCGGGCCTTCATTGGGCAGAGTTCATTCTTCCTGTTCAGGAGTTTTCCAGAAGTCGGGAGGAGTCGATGAGATCGAGCATCAGCTGGCCGCAGGTGCAGCAGCTTTTCCACCCGGCAAGAACAATGTCTGCAGTGAGCCAGCATCGGTTTGCGTCCCCCACGGTGACTGCCAGTCGTGCGCAGGCTTTGTCTGTTCTTTGTGTACTATTTGACTCAGCTAGAGCCAAAAGAATCCGCGCTAAACCAGAGCCTACCTTTCTGTAGCGAGCCTAATGTTTGATGTCGCTTGACATTTTCACTGCACGCAACCCCTGCCCTGAGCTCCTGCCGCCTCACAAGCACTTCCCACTTGAAAGTACAAGACTCTAAAATGGTCCGATCCACACACTGTCCTCCCATCCAGGAGGCAAGCAGGCAGTGTTTCCTGACAGCTGGCTGTCCAGCTGGTGTTTGATGTGCGGCGGAAAGGCACCATGGGATAATAAGGGAGCCGGTTGTTCCTCCAAGGTGGAAACTGTAGTTGAGTGCACCCTCCCCTGGGCTTCCGGCCCCTCTGCCCCACAGCAGCCAGATTGCCCAGAGTCCCACCATTACTTCGCCTCACTTACAGCACAGCTAAAGCCTATTTGCTCACCAGGCTTTTCATGTGCCCACACTTTTTTGATCACAACAAACATTTCAACTCTCCGGTTAGGCTTTATCGTTGTGAGCATTGTTAAAGGTTTTTTTTTTTTTTTTGTCTTTAAACAATATCTACTCTTTTTCAGCTTTTATTATTACCCAAAATTCTTTATTTTTCCTAACTCGGGAACATTTTCTAGGCTGTTTGTTGGAGAAAATGGGAGAAATGTTTATGCTAGTCATAGACCTTGCAAGCCATATCTGGTTAAGGGTAATCTAAAAACCAACCAACCAAGCCTTTGACGATTGTTACTTTCCTGTGTGTGGAACATATAAATAGCTCAGATATCTACATAGATATTTCTATACCATACATGCCCAGTTTAAGAACTGCATGGAGAAATATTACCAGAGATGGCCGTATTTAAAAGATTGTATTCGGGTGGGGCACAGTGGGGCGTAGCCCCAATCCTAGCACTGGGAAGCAGAGGCACACAGCTCTCTATGAGTTCAAGGCCAGCTTGGCCCATATAGTGGATTCTAGGCGGGCCTAGGCAACATAATAAGACACTGTCTCATAAATAGTAATAATAAAAATTGACTTGGGTCAACTGAGATGACTCAGTAGCTAAGGGTGTTTGAAACAAAATCTGTTGACCTGATCTTAATTCTCAGAACCCATGAGTAAGGAGAACCAACTCCCACAAGCTGTCCTCTGACCTCCACATAATTATATACACATATCTAACACATACACACACATACATTCACAATAAATAAATAAATGTAATAAAAAATTTTAAATTAAAAATGTTTTGTACTTTTATGGACAATGTTTTACAAGTAATAAAATATAAAGCAATGTGAATGATTTAAAGGAATGGAATTTTCTAAATTGTCGTATTATTGATAAAACTACTCTTTTTTCAAGTAACAGAGGGAGGTACAAAACACAATCATAGTTATACAATACATCATTAAAAGATTGCTTGTGACGTTGGAGTAAGCAATGCACAGCACTCACTACAGAAGAACGCCTGTCCCGCTCACTCCCTGTCGCTGTGATGGACACTGTGACTAGAAACACGAGGAGGAAAGGGTTGATTTCAGCTTTTGGGTTATAGACCATCATCAAGGAAAGGCAGGGCAGGAACTCAAGGCAGGAACCTGAGACAGAAACTGATGCAGAGGCCATCACGTTCACTCCCTTTCCTGTACAGCCCAGGCCCCTCTACCTGAGGATACACTGCATACAGTGAGCCAGGCCCTCCTGCCTGAGGATACACTGCATACAGTGAGCCAGACCCTCCTCTATCAACTAGCAATCAATAAAAATGCCCCTCAGACATGCCCACAGGCCAGTCTGATGACACCAATATGTCAACCTAGGGTCCCTCTTCCCAGGTATGTTAAATTGACAACCAAGATTAGACACCGTAGCACCCAAGGATGACCCCTGAAAAGGAGCTATCCTGAACTGTGATTATCAGGACATTTTGCAGGGAGCAAAGCCCCCTAACGGAGCAGTCTGGCCCCTGTCTTCCTGGGGACTCCCTCTGAGATCCATGAGTTGTGAGGGCCCCAGAGTCTTCCCTCTTAGCAAATGCTGTCTCTGATTGTATTCCTCTTCAGATTTGGGCCATTTGCAGCAAAAGCGAGACTATCCTAGATGGTTTTGAGTCATGGCCTAGACACTAGTCTCAGGAACCCTCTGATTGACAGGTGGGAGCAAGAGAGAATCAAGGGGCTGCCGGATCTACCAGGTCCAACTCTTGGACCCAACAACTCATTTTGTTCTTCTGGTAGAAGAAAATCAGGAATTAGAAGTTTTTTTGTTTTGTTTTGTTTTTTGGTTTTTTTTTGTTTTTTGTTTTTTGGGTTTTCTTTTTGTTTTTGTTTTTTTTGCCTGCTATGAAGTCCGACCAGTGGATGTGGGGTATAATGACAATGGCAGTCTCCGCTACCTAGTTCCTATCAACACAAGAAAAAAATGACTGATGTTGTAAATGATTTCAAACATGTTAACTCTCAGTACTTCTTTGACATGATGTGTCTTTTTTTAAAACAGATAAAATCTTATTCCAAGGAATACAATGTAAGAAGCCCAAAGAGGTGCCTAATGTTTGTAAAGAAATAAATTATAAGGTAAATTAGAAAATTAAAGTGGAGAACTCTCATTGACACTGTGCTGTCCTGGAATTCACATGTTGAGGAAGGCCTTGAGAGTCTGAGTCTCCCGCCGTCACTTCCCCAGCGCTGTGGTCACAAGCATGAGCCATGATGCGCTGTTTATGCTGTGCTTGGATCAACGTCAGGGTCTCACGTAGTTGGATGTTTCGCTCCCGACCATCCAGTCCCAAATAACTAACTCAGAGGCTGAATATTACTTATAAATGCTTGGCCGCTAGCTCAGACTTATTACTAGCTGACTCTTACACTTAAGTTAACCATATTTCTATTTATGCTCTGCTGTGTGCAGTACATCTCCTGCTTCCTCTGTGTCTGGCAGGTGACTCCTTGCTCTGTTCTTCTCCTTCCCACCATTCTTAGTTTGGTCATCCCACCTATACTTCCTGCCTGGCTACTGGCCAATCGGTGTTTGATTACATCAGCTTGAGTGACAGATCTCTACAGTGTCCAAGAGGATTATCCACAGCAGCCTCACACAAGCTAGGCAAGCACTCTACAACTGAGCTGCATCCCCAGGTTTCACAGGGCTTTCTATGTTTTCAAGTTACCTGTGGTGTTTTTTTTTTTTGCCACCAAAAAAGAGAAAGAAAATATTAGAGAAGTGAGGGAAAAACCAAGGAAGGAAGGAGAGAGAAAGAGACAGAGACACAGAGAGAGACGGAATTTAAACACCAAGCTTGATTATCACGTCCTATATCTAAGGTTCGGTGTCTTCAAATGACTTCTCGTCTTTATTCTTTGCAGAGTGACTAAGGACAGTGAGCCAGCAAGGCAAAGGAATACCAGCTGGCTGGCTGGTCAAGGACAGTAGTAGCCACAGACAGGACAGAAAACAGCTATGCCTTGCCCTGCCTAAGGTTGAAGTAAACCCCCAAATCCACCCATGGAGGTGGAAAGCAAAGCTCAGAAGTAGAGCTGGAGGATTCCTACCCCAGTTCAGGCTCGTTTCTCTCCCACCTGTGTTGAGCCAGCCTCAGTTAGGCGCTACAGCCGCGGTTAGGCGCTACAGCAGCCCTGTGCCCATTGCAATTAATGGTCTTCTCTGACTGTATTCATCTTTCAGCTTCACCATTTTCATCTCGTCTGGCCAGGATTTCTTCTGTTTAACATTCATGGAGCTTCTTGATTTTTTTTTTTAAGAATTGCTTAGACTTTTCAAGGTCTTTCACACATCTCTATTTTCACTTTTATCTTGAGACTCTTAAGTGTGATTTATTCGGGTCTCTGAATCCTCCGACACATGTTGGTGTTCTCATTTCAGCAGGCGAGTCCTGTCTAGGAGCAGAGCATGGCTTCATCGCGCCCTCTATGGCCACATTACAACGTCCCTTCCGCTCTCAAAGTCTTCAATCCACTTGTTCTCGCCTCCTCTCCTCCCCCCTTTCCCTCTTTTTCTTCATATGTTTCTTTGAGGTAATCCCCTACTTTATATCCACTCACTCACAAGATTAGATTTATCCCCCCAAAATTCTATGTCTGAGATTCCCCGAATACTCTATTTTCCAAAGACCTGATTCCTTCTGCCAGCTTTTCAAAGAGGACCAGCTTTGTATACTAAAGAAGCCCCAGCTAGGAGTAAAAAGAAATGGAGGAGATCGGGGCATGGAGCTTGGTGTACTTGGTATTCCAGAGGCTCTGAATTCCATTCCTAGTGCTGAGAGAGCTGAGAAGACAGAGCTCACCATGAAGAGCCTCTCCACACTCTTCTCTCTGGAGATGTGACAATGTTGGTCCATGACTGGCTTCCCGTACAGATAGGAAAGAGAGAGAGAAGAAAAGGAAGAAAGGGAAGGGAGGAGAGCATAAAAGCCAGCCGTGAAGACTCTCACCAGTAATCCCAGAATTTAGGATGCTCAAGACAGGAGGATTGCTATGAGTTTGAGGTCAGTCTGGACTATACAGGGAGTTCTAGAAGGTTCTTTCACACTCTTATACTTCAGTGGTTTTCATTCTTGGCCCCTGGCTCTTTAGGGTCTATTGTCTATGTCTGCTGAACAATCCTGTAACTTGACTCACCCTTCAATAAAATCTGGAAAACCAAGAAGCCAAAGCCAAAATACCAAATTCAACCACAAAGACCAGAAAAATGGCCACCACCATTGTGATGCCCACCCCACAGGAAGGGGGTGAGTTCAAAGGTTCCTGTCCAGGAAGTCACCACCATTGTGATGCCCACCCCACAGGAAGGGGGTGAGTTCAAAGGTTCCTGTCCAGGAAGTCACCACCATTGTGATGCCCTCCCCACAGGAAGGGGGTGAGTTCAAAGATTCCTGTCCAGGAAGTCACCACCACTGTGCTCTCCCTTCACATTTTAAATTTCTTCCTCAAACTGCCTTATTTAATTTTCCTGTCTTGAATTCCCAGGTAGCTGGACCTTGCATTGTATACAGAGATTGTATTTGCACAAAGTAGGAGCCAAAGTTAGACATACAGTGTGATTACCTGTATACAAAAATATATGTAGTTAGATGTAGTACTTTTAAAAAAGACCATAAAACCCAAATTATCATCATGATTACCAAGGACTGGCAGGATTATTGTTTCCCCCTCTGTTTTCTATTTGTGAAATGTTTTGCAGCACACCTTCCCCAGCTTCTTCCAAATCTCTGACTACTGAGCCCTTTCTGAAGGAGCACGGCGTTTGCAACCCCTGGAAACCATTAAACCCGGTCAGAGCTGCTTTCAGCCACAAGAGGCGGAAATCACCAAGGCAGTGCCTCAAAGAATAATGAAGGATATTTTCTCACATAATAAAAAGCCCCAGGAAAGTCACTGCAGCCCAGCTGACTTTATATCATCACCTGCTACCCTTTAGCTTGGCTTTGGGCTCAGGCTCTTTCTCTTCCTGTCTGCACAACGGCTGCAATAGTTCCAGATGTAACTTCCAGACTCTCCAGCATGCAGTGGCTGCAAACAGCCATGTCTTTCTTTGTTTCATTTATTTAGTGTTAGGCTCGGTTACGAACGTCAGAAAAACTGAAATGACGGAGGCTGGAGGATGGCTTCTTTTCTGCTGCTGCAATGCATGGCTAAGGCGATGCCTCTCCCCCCAGCTATTACATCCACACTGAATGTAGCTAAACGAGAAAGAAGAACTAAGCAAAGGCAGTGAATCGGCTGCACAGGAGGAGCTTTACAGGCTGTGTCGGCTTTTATTGCAGGGCCCCAAACATATCAGGCTAAGCGGGTTGAGAAATGGACTCTGCATTCTGGTTGTCTCTGTGCCCCTGTGACTTCATCCTGCTAATACATAAGTGGAGTGTGTCGAGTGGGCAGCTACAAGTAGCCATGTCGTATTTGTGTGGCAGCTTCCAACAGGTTCCTCTTACGCATTATCGCACACCTATGCCTAAGTCAACCACAATGGATGGGAACACAATGGATGGGTTTCTGCTGTGTTATGGAGTTGGGCTGGCCTCTCCTGAAGGAAGGACGTGGCTTCCAGAAATAGGACAGATGCTGAGTGAGATCAGCATTCCTAGGAGGAATGAAGACACAGCAAAGAAGGGGCCACAGTCATTTAGATACTCCGTTTGTAAAGCAAACAGTTGTCCAGGTCCCTGATTTCATCAGTGTGAACGTTTATCTGTGACACACTTCTCCACAACTGCTAGAATCGATGTGCCTTCCCTGTGTCTATGAGAGAGGCCGAGGAGAAGGAGTTGGAATACTTAACTGAATCTACTTACAACTCCCACTTGTTCAGTCTCACCTTCTACCTCATTCAAACCAAAATCGTTTATATTCAGAAGCTTTACATTTTTAAGTTTTCCAGCAAAATCATAGCTGTTCCTCCCTGGGGTTGACTAAGAAGAGTGTGGCAGAGAAACAAGCAGGACTTCAGAAGTTAGAATATTGTGTTTAGTTATCTGATTGCTTTTTGTGGCCATCGGGAGGAGCTGGAAATCAAGCATCCAAGAAAGGCATTAGCCACAAGCAGATGCAGGGTGGTGAATAGAAGAAACTGTAAAGGCCATGCATGTGGCTCAGGGGAGGAACTGTGTGCTTTTGGCACTACTGTGTTGCTATGGCAGTGAAGCAAAACTGGGCTGGTTGAACTCTGTGAATTTGCTGTAAATGAAGGATCAACCATGAGCAAGCCAATGACAAGAGGAATCTATAGCGAACCAGTGGGACAGTTTGCTTTCCAGTGTTTCTCAAGCTCCCTAATGCTGTGACCCTTTAATACAGTTCCTCATGTTGTGGGGACCTCCAGCCACAACATTATTTTGTTGCTACTTCACAACTGTAATTTTGCTACTGTTCTGAACCATAATGTGAAATCTGATATGCAAGATATCTGATTGTGAGCTCCAAAGGGATCTCAACCCACAGGTTGAGAGCTACTGGTTTAGACCATCAACTGAAATTTTATGACCACCTTTGTAAGAATTCCTGTCATTGGAGCATCAGCTAAACAAGACTTCAGAGTTTTATACACTAATTTTGAAATTTCTTCCTATGAATTGATGGTCAATGAGAACTTCACAGTTACAAAGTTCACACTTCCTGTAAAAGGAAAAAACAGACAAACAAAAATAAAACAAACCAAACAAACAAACCAACCATCACACACACACACACACACACACACACACACACACACACACACACACGTGCGCGCGCACACACACACTCTTACACACGCACACACGGACAAAGCAGAAGCTGATGAACCTGTCTGTCCACTGTTTGCTGCAATTCCACCTTCCCATTTATGTGCTTTTGCTGAGGCAGCTTGTTGGATGCCAGATGTAGGAATTGGATTCTGTTTGCAACTGTTCCCAGTAAGATTTCCAGGGAGGAAAACAAAAAACCAAAAGCCAAAAGAGACTTGGATACTTTGTTACGCTCCCTTGAGGACCTAAAGCTGTTCTTGATACACTGCAGCTTTCCGACACACAGCAACTACCTATGTCTGTCGTAATTCTAGGAACTCCAGTAAGCAAGGTTAATAATGATTTGTTGACTTGTCCATTGTGTTTGTTGTTCAACTACTACAGAATGTGGACTCGGAGATGGGATTCCGGTGGATGATTGAAGGGCTTAGTAGCCTTCTACCAGGGGCTCACAGGAAACATACACTGCGTGTGTGTGTGTGTGTGTGTGTGTGTGTGTGTGTGTGTGTGTGTGTACACACATATATGTGTATTTTTGTATATGTATGTATATATGTACACATATGGTTTGTGGAACATGTATACACCTATTTAGTCAGAATGAAAGGGGGCAGCTCACATATATAACCCAGCAGAATGTGTGAATTACAGCAAATTCATTCATTTAGAACAGAAAAGCATGAAAACCAGACTCACCTTGAAAAGTTGAAAGGAGAGCTTAGCAGGCAGCTCTGCCTTTTCAGTTATGAACATCTCCCGTCCCACCTCCAATAGCAAACACTGAGGTGTTATGTCATTCTTGTGAAGGGTTTTTATTAAAGCCCACAAGGAAGGAAGGTGATCCAAGCAAGTGAATCCTTTCTTAGAGTCTGCAGTGACTCTCCGGGAAGGGGAGGGAAGAAGCTGGCCTTTGTCTTTCTGAGAATCTCCGAAGCACCGGAGAGAGGCCAGGGAAAGCTCAAATCTGTAGCTCCTCTGCCTGAATCACACAGTAAAGCCATTTCATAAGGGAGAAACGTTCAATTGGAGGTGTCTTCAGGCACATCAGGCATTTCCTGTGACAACCTGATCAAAAGTATTATGTGGTTATGGGCTGACCAATCAGGAGGTAAGAGCCCAAAATCAAATCTCAGCTGTGTGAGCCAGAGTGACATTTGACCTCCATGCCTGAGTTTCTTCATCTTTCAAGAGGAAAATGTTTGACAGTTTACCAGAGGAGTCTCTGATGGTAAATTAGGTTTTATGAGGACTTTGTGTTTGTAAAAGATAGGTCTCACAGTACTCCCAGGTTCAAAGCGTCGTGTGTCCAGATAATGAGATGTGCTCTCTGAACTTCTCCATCCTTTTATTTGTCTTTCAATAGGTGTTGAAATGGGTCTGCTCTACGTCAGGTGTCCACTCAGTCTTTCTGTGTCTCTTAGAAGGTGTTTTGTCCATGTGTAAAAACGACCCCCAGAGTTTTCTTTCATTGGAGACATTTACAAAGACATTGGCAAGTTAGCTTGACCAAGGCTTCCTTTAGTGACGGATCTTGGCCAGTTTAGTAGGTATTTGATTTATCTGAGTTATTGCATCTAAAACACAATTTGGCATGCTACATGAACTTTTAAGGGTGTTTTATAGGTGGCGAATCTATTTATCACACATTTGCCTTTTAGTACAAGTTTTAGAATCTTTTCTTATGATGGTTAAGGGTGTTTACCTACCTAAAAAATAATGACAATGGCAGAAGTCATGAACCTGCCCTTGACAGGGAGGACCTTAACATGGGGATGGAGATTTTTCATCTTTTTTAAGCTTCTAAGCTACAACGTTTCATTCTGACATAGCTTGCATGTCATCCTCATGTGTGTATGATGTGTGAATATGTGTATTTAAAGCTATGAATATTGTCATTTCTGATTGCTGCAGTATTGTTAGATTAAAGCATCCCATGAAACACATTGGTAACAGAAGTCTAACCGAGAGATAATCACATTACCAAGCATCTCTTTTTCATGTCAGGTTTTTACGATGTATTTACATTAATCAAAGAGCCATTGCAAATGTACCTGAATTGAGGCTAGGGGGCGTAGCTCAGTGGGTAGAGGGCTTATCTAATACATACAAAGACGTGGGTTCAATTTTCAGCACCACATACACCCAGCCCTATTAGTGCACTTCCGTGATCCTAGCACTGGAGATGTGGTGCAGGAGGATCAGAAGGTCGAGGCCATCCATCCTCACATAGCTAGCAAGTTTGCCAACAGTCTGGATACCAGAAATTCAGTCTCAAAAAGTAAACAAAATAAAATATCAAAGCTGAATCAATTTCTCGATCACTTAGAGTCGGAGAATATTTAAAAAGCCAGACGACGAGCCTGTTCTCTAGAATGACACAGAGGAAAGAAATATTTCCATAACCCAATTAAAAAATGGGGTACTGAACTGAACAGAGAATTCACAACAGATGAACTTCGAATGGCCAGAAGACACTTAAGGTCATGCTCAACCTCCTTAGCGATCAGGGAAATGCAAATCAAAACCACTTTGAGATACCATCTTACATCTGTCAGAATAGCTAAAGTCAAAAACACCAATGATAGCCTATGCTGGAGAGGATGTGGGGTGAGGGGAACACTCATCCATTGTTGGTGGGAATGCAAACTTATTCAGCCACTGTGGAAATCAGTGTGGCAGTTTCTCAGGAAACTGGGAGTCAACCTCCCTCAGGACCCAGCAATTCCACTCTTGGGAATATACCCTAGAGATTCCCTAACATACTACAAAAGCATTTGTTCAACTATGTTCATAGCAGCACTATTTGTAATAGCCAGAACCTGGAAACAGCCTAGGTGCCCCCCAATAGAAGAATGGTTTAAAAAGGTGTGGAACATATACACATTAGAGTTTCACTCAGCGGTAAAAAACAATGACATCTTGAATTTTGCATGCAAATGGATGGAAATAGAAAACGCTTTACTGAGTGAGGTAAGCCAGACCCAAAAAGAGGAACACGGTATGTATTCATTCATAAGTGGATTCTAACCATAATTAAAGGTCTTTGAGTCTATTATTCGTGATCCTAGAGAAGCTAAATAAGAAGATGAACCTGATGAAGATTATTTAGCTATCCGCCAGGAGGTAGGAAATAGACAAGAGTCCCAGGTAACCTCGGGTGCATGGAGGGGGGGTGGGAGGGTTGTTGGAAGGGGAGAGGGTTAGAGAGAAGAGAGTAGGGGAGGAATGGGGAAAGCTCGGTGGACCCGGATGGGGGGGAGGGAGGAAGGATGAATATGGGATCAGGGAAGAATATATTTCAACTAAGGGAGTCATTTTAGGGTTTACAGGAGACTTGATTATATATGGGATCCCAGGTCCAAGGAGAGATCCCCAGATTGTTCTCTGGACAGAGGAGAGGGTGTCTGAACCAGCCTTGGCCCATAACCATACTGATGAATATTTTGCTTATCACCATAGATCCTTCATCTGGTGATGGATGGCGATACAGACGAAGACCCACATTGGAGCACCGGACTGAGGCCCCCAAGGTCCAAATGAGGAGCAGAAGGACGAAGAAAATGAAAAAGGAAATAAGGACTGCAAGGGATGCTATCACCCACTGATACAAGGGGACGGATCTAATGAGAGTTTACCAAGGCCAGTAGGACTGGGACTGAACGAGGACGTGATCCAACCAGATTCTCTGAATGTGGCCGGATTCTCTGAATGTGGCTGGCCCGGAGTCTTTCTGAAAAGCCATTGACAATGACACTGGGACTTGTTTCCTTTGCATATACTGGATTTTGGGGATCCAGTTTGTTTGGATACTCACCTTCCTGGACCTGGAGGGAGGGGGAAGGAACTTGAACTTCCCACAGGGCAGGAAACCGTGACTGCCCTTAGGGACGAAAGGGGAGGAGGAGAGGGAGTGGGGGGAGTGGGAGGGTGTTGGGAAGAGGGACGTAAATGGAAACTTTTATAATTTAATAAAATTACTTTCTTAAAAAAAAAAAGAAAGAAAGAAAGAAATATTTCCAGCGCTGCTAGCTTTGATTTCCCGGGTACCTAACAGTGAAGAAATAAATGCTTTGCTTTCTCCTGTGCACTCAGCCCAGCTTTTCTGTAGGCTCCCAGGATGCCTGAATAGGCAGCCTCAACTTTTCAGTAGGGGGCGCTGTTGTCTAACACAAGGTCTATTATCAATTTGGTTCTTTCTGAGATCATTCTAAACTCTGCCCTTTCCCAAGATTTAATCTGTTTAAATGGATAGTGGTTATTTGCTCTTAAATTCACTATGAATTTAATCTCACGTTTAATACACTGAAGTGCTATATGGTTGCTTTCCGGCACCGATTAGCATAACTTTCCCCAAAATGTATTCTGAACAGGAAGCGATCTTGTTCAGGAGCATGAATTTTAATTTCATTGTTTTTAAAACAAGGAAATATTTGATGACTTTGGAAAAGCATATGAAGTGAATTTTGATGAGGTTGGTTCTGGAATTAAGCTGGGACTTTTGGAGAAATTGAATATACAAACCTTGCCTTGAAAATTTATTTTTTTTAAGCTGGAAGAGATGCATTCTATTTGCATTTTTGAGCCTGAATAATTTTAATTCCATTTTTATTGTGCAAGGCCAAGAGGAACATTTACTTTGTTTCCCTGATTACTTATACAGTTATTCTTTTCTGATACCACATGAACCATGAACCATAATATTATAGTCCTTGCTAATACATTTTGGCAAAAGTATTACTATTAAAAGTATTTACATGAAAACACAATACATAAATGTAATGACTTTCTCAACTGCATACATCATTGCCACTGAGCAATCACCTTTATTTTAATACAAGTAAAATTCATTAACTGTTTCTCAATTAGCCGAGAAACTTTTCCAAATGAACTAGCAAAGAAAAACATTGCCTGTTCTACTGAAGCTGGCTGATTTGCCTGGTGGAGAGGAGAGAAACAAAGAGAAGGGTTTAATTTTAATAAATGCAATGCTGACTCCTAGGGGATTAAGTACGGTCCTGATACACCCAGTTTCTCTTTAGTTCATTTCGAAGTGAAGTTAGACTTGAATGTAAAAGCCTTTGAAGCCAAGGTTTGTGCTCAAGACCTTCTTACGTTAAAAGTAGAATTTGGAAGTCCAACTGAGTGAATCCCTTGAATTGAAAACTTAATTTAAAGAAAAGAATTTATTCTTTTTCTCCCTCACTAAAATTTTACATCCCATTGTGAATTTAAGACCCTGGGAACTGAGCTGAGTCCTGTAGTTTTAAGTGCAAATCAAATGTAGCGTTTTGAGGAAAAGATGCAATTAACTTTGAATCCACATTTATGTACAATAGATTTCATATGAGTTTAACTTTTTGGGGGGGTTCTACTATTGGCTAATAATAAAGGTACTTAAGATTGAAAAAAGACAATGCCTATGCTAAAAGGCATGGTATTGTATTTGCAAAACAAGGTACATAGTGTCAATGATAGAGGGCGACTGTTAATTAATTGCCTTGTGTGTTAATGTGGCTCCTGCTACTGAGGTGTTTACTATCCCTGGCTTTATCTCTTGGAATACGTGTTTAGTTTTATGGGTTTTTTTTTTGTTTTGTTTTGTTGGTTTGTTTTTTAAGACAGCTTTTCTCTGTGTAACAGCTCTGGTTGTCTTGGAACGCATTCTATAGACCCAACTGGCCTCAAACTTACTGAGAACCGCCTGCCTCTGCCTCCGTGAGTGCTGGGATAAAAGGCGTGTGCCACCACTGCCCCAGCTGTGTTTAGCGTTTTTTAGGTGGCTTGTAAATAGTTACTATTTCTAAGGGAATTTGGCACATATACACATATGTGGAATCTAAATTTCTTTTTACAGCACCCTTAAGTACAGACACACATATACAGAATCTAAATTTATTTTTACAGCACTTTCGTTCTACAATTATTTAGCTAGAGTATTTAAGAGCAGTTCTGTTTCACAGTTCTGATAGATTCCAGGAAACCAGAGCGGTGTGTGCGTGCATCTTCGTGGAAAGCACTCGTCTGCCACACACAAGGCTTTCCTTCATGGACATTGGTGGTTGGGTGTTGATTGGGTATTGATTGACTTTGAGGAAGCCCATGGCTTTGTTGGAAGCCGACATTCATATGAAGGACAAGCATAAGCAGGTAAGCACAAATTGGGCATTTGTTACTTCTCTATTGCTCTGATAAAACACCATGGCCAAGGCAACTTAGAGAAGCAAGAAGTGTTCTGGGCTTATGGCGCCAGAGTGATAAGAGACCTTGGTGGGGAGAAGAGGCATGGCAGCTAAAGTTGGGAGCTTAGGGAGAGAGCACGTTGGGCATGGCACCTGGCTTTGGAACCTCTAAGTCCACCCCCCAGTGGCATTGTTTTCCCCACAAGATCACACTCCTAATCCTTCCCAAACAGACCCACTCTCTGGATACCAAGTATGCAAATGCCCCAAACTAGGGGAACATTCTCACTCAAACCACAACAGATTGGAACTGTGGTTATAATGTACATTTTAATGTATTCCTTGACAGTGTGTGTGTATGCCCCACAGGCCTCATACACACAGAGATCAGAGGACAACCTGCAGGAGGCGATCTTCTCATTCACCATGTGGATCTGGAGATGGAACTCTGGTCATCAGGCATGGCAGCAAGGCTACCGAGCCATCTCACCAGCCCCTACCTATTCTTTGATGATTTCATACACATATACGATATAACTTGATTATGTCCACCTCTCACACCCAGCCCAGGCACTCCCAACACACCCCCTCTCACATTCCTGGTCTCTTCCTCTTCTGTAAAACCCACTGAGTCCAATTAGTGCCCACGTGCACAGGTGTGACACATCATCAACCTACCAGCAGCCATACCCCCAAAGGAAAAGGGATACCCCCTTCCTCCAGTGACCACTAACTGCCAATGGCTCCTCAACGAGGGATGAGGCCTCTTGAGCCCTTCCCTGTCCATGACGGTGTGCTGGCTGGCTTGCTTGTGTGCAGGTAACCACGACTGCTGTAAAATCATGAATGCAGCAGCAATGCTGTGTCGGGAAACAGGATTTCATTCTCCTCCCATCTTCTAACTCTTGTTCTTTCTGAAACTTCTTCCAAGAGGTCAGAAGCATGGTTTTGACATGACCCAAGGTGCCAGGGTGACACTATCTTCCCCCCCCCCCCGAAAAAAAAAGGGTTTTTCTGTGTAGCCCTGACTTTCCTGGAACTCGCTCTGTAGACCAGGTTGCCCTCAAACTCAGAGATCCTCCTGCCTTTGCCTCCCAAGTGCTGGGATTAAAGGTGTGCCCTGCCACTGCCTGGCATGTGGCACCATCTTTAAGTACCATTTCCTGGAATTTCTGTTGTCTCTTGAGCCTGTGCAATATTGTCCAGTGGATTCTAGGTTTTCCTAATTAGTTAGCTTCCCTTTCCTCTTACTGTGGATGGAGGATTTTCTGTACTAGTTTCATAAAAACTGACACATGAGCAAATTTGGGGAATCTTGAATCTCTGCATATATAACTCAAATGCTATTCCCCTGAGGTAAGAACTATAAAATCCCAATTTTCTCCCCTCATTTTGTAGTGGCTCCCTGCCTTCCCCTAAGAAATATAGCTTTAAGACTTGGTTGTTTATAACTACCGTATTACCTCTGAAAATTCTGTAGATCTTTTTGTTGTTTTCTGAGTTCTAAAATGTCATGTTTATGAGCTTGATTTATTTATTTATTTATTACTTTTATTTATTGTGCTGGACACAGCCAGAGCCTTTGGAATGTGAAAACTCTTCATTCAGCTGCGGAAACTCTTCGTGGATTTTTAAAGGGATTTTAGTATTCCAGGTTTGCCTGGCGCCAACTTTGTAGGCAAAGTTGGCTGAAGTCCTAATTGTCCCACCTCCACCTCCCAAGTGCTGGCTCATGGGTGTGGGCTGCCAAGTCTGGCTTCCATAAATGTTTTTGCTGTTGATTGTCACCCCCCCCCCCATTCCCTCTGTCATGGTGTAATTCTGATGTTGGCTCATCTGGGCTTCCTCTATAATATTTTATGATTACTATTCCCAGCCCCTCTTTCTGTCTTTCCAACATTATCTGGGTGTGTGGCCTACATTGGCTTTGAACTCTCAATCCTTTGGTCTCTGCTTTCCCCAGTGCTGGGGTTCCAGAGGCAAGTGCTCACTGGGGCTTCCTGGTGCTCTAATTTTAGAAGCATTTGTCAAATTTTCTTCTGATGTACTTCTTGGATTTTTCTATTAAACTCTTAACTTTTAATAAGTTTTTTACATTTTTTCTGAATGCGTATATTAGCAAAGTTTGCCAGGACCTTGGTGTCTAACGCAGGTCTTGATAACAACATTTCTCCCTTTGTCCTGTTTTCAGCTCCATTCAAGTTCTTTGTTTCCTTGAAACTTTTTGGGGTTGGCCGTTTGTTCTTTAAAGGTTATAGAGGCCTAATTTTTTCATATTGGAGGATTTTCTCAGACATCTAAGATTTCTTGGTTTCTTGCCTGGTTCAGAGGAGATCGCCTAAAAGCCTGACAGATTCTATGCTTTGCATGAGTGGCTGCGTGTCTGTTGGTCTCACTCACTGCAGAGTGGCTGATCTGGCCTTATTATGGGAACTCGCAGTGCATCAATATTTCTACATGTTCCCTCTAGGCTGGTTTAGATCATCAGAGAAGCAGCTCATAGCTTCTGAGTGGCTTAGGCTTGACTGCTTCCAGGAGCCGAGCGCAAGGACAATGACAGGGGACAAAATTTAGTACGTGACCATGATTCTCTAAGTGTTCTTTTCAAGGGAGTGTCCACTCCACTGGCAGTTCCCAAAGCCACTCCCGTCTCCCCATCCACTCCAGCATCCTCTTCCTCCTTGTATGAGAATTGGGCCCAGTTTTCCACCAGGAAAGAGAGAGCAGCATTCCAATTACAACTTGAGTAATTTTTCTGACATTCTCCTCATTTGCATCTTCACGTCCGTTTTCACAAACACTGGGGCCATCAATCCCAGAGGCTTCGGGGACATGATTTTGAGGATTGTGCTTCTACTCATCACGCTGGACAACTCTTCCCTGGCTGAGTAGGTAAGATGTCTGCTCTCCTGCCTCCTGCCATCAACATTTCCTTGCTTTCATTTACTTTTCGCTGTCCTTGACCTGAAGAATAGTTTTAGAAGAATATTTACTTATTTACTTATTCATTTATTGTGATTCTAGGTATCAAACCGAGGATCCTGAGCTTGCTGGGAAAGCGACCCCTCTAAGCTGTATTCCCAGTCCTCTGCCCACGCCTCCCCACCCGAAAACAAAACAACAACAAAAATCTATCAGGATCACAGCATCAACAAACCCAAAACCAACTAAGTTTCTGTGTCTGGATAAGGTTCTTAGAAGAAATCCACATGTTGAACTACTTCTCTGTCTTTTTCACGGAAGACAATAGGATGATCGGAAAGAGATGTTCTCCTGGGTCATACAATTGAATCTCCAGCCAGCTTGAGTCTATCTTGAAATCTAGAATTGGCTGTGGGAAGGTCTGAGTAGTTGAAGGTGCCAATTTCCTATGAATTAAAGTCAAATAATTGATATAATAATTTTACCAGTTAGAATGAAAAAATTCTCTTGTAAGTATTTTATGTACTAAGCCTTCTTTTTAAATGCTCTAAATGGATGGATGGGTGGTGGTGGTGGTGGTGGTGGTGGTGTGTATGTATGTATGTACACGCGTGTGTGCACGCTGCTTTGTGCATTTGTGCGTATCATGGCATGGCATGGCAGGTCAGAAGGGCAACTGTCAGGAGTCAGTTTTCCCCTTCAGCCATGGGTTCTGAGCACTGAAGTCAGCTGTCAGGTTTGTGCTGGCACTGTTGGGTCATCTCTGGATCTACCGTGAATTCTTGAGGCTGGTCATCAACCTGCTAGTCTTATGCCTCACCAAAGAGGACAAGAAAACCTCTCCTATTCTTTGGCAATAAAGTCTCAAGAAGGACCCTTATACCATCTGGAGTCATACACTAAACACTCTTGACCCATGGACTAAACTGTGGTCAGAAGGCAGCACACTCCAGCTGGAGAGAGGCTTAGGTCATTTGCAGATGTTACAGCTGTTTACATGGCGCAGAAAGGGAAAAAGGTAGTCTCTCAAGCTAAGATTGATGGGCAAACACACACAACTAGTATAGAATCACAATGCATACAAAATGGTTCACCTGAATGAACCCTATAACCTGCTGAGAACACAGTGAACTGCCAGATGCTAGTGACATGAGAAATGACCACCCACTATGCAAGAGTGTGTTGTCTATTTATTTGGTCTTTTAAATTGAAATCGAGTGTGACGTCTTTTTTTTTCTTAAACTCTAAAATATATCACATAGATCTCGAAACCCATTAAACCTCTTCTCTGAAAACATTGTTCGTTCTCTCTTGGTATAAATAGTTTGTGAGACCAGACTATAAGGACGCGCCAAAGAAAAACTGATGCCCAAAGCAAGTATAAGACAGGAAGCTCTGATTTCAGAAACAATGAACTATTCTTTACAATCTTGTCTTTTTCTGCTTTGGCTTATTTTTCTGGGGCTAAGATGGAGCCCAGGGCCTCTCACATGGTGGACAAATGCTATTCTACTGCAGGGTATGCCTAGCTCTAATCTGATAAACATTTAGAAAATGAAAACCTTGCTAAGTTTATCAATGCATTGTCTTCCCTGATGACTGAGACAGAAAGATGGATGTTCAGAGGGACAGCTAACACTACATCTTGTGGCCTTTTCACAGCCTAGAGGCATCCATGTACTTCAAAAGACAATACAGTTACACACAAAGACAACAGTTCCTTTGCATGGCGAGAGGCAGAAGAGTGGCCTGGGTCATGCAGACACCTTTAAATGTTCCTTTCCCCATCTGTACCAAGATGTTGGCTTTGCTTTGCAGAATGGCTGTAAGCTGGGTTAGCATCTGCCAGAGAAAGAAGGTCGCTGTTCCTCCCCAGACTCACATGTTGAAATCTTGAGAGGTGGGGACTTTAAACGGTACTGAAGCAAAGAAGGCAAAGACCCCATGAACAGAAGCAATTGTTTCTAATACCAGGGAGCCCAGAGAGCTCTTTTCCCTTCTAGACATGTGAGGTAGGTTGGTTTGTTTCTACTGTTGTGACAAAATGCCAGAAAGTCGGCTATCAGGGAAAAATTCATCTTGGCAGGTCATTGTCATGTGACGTCATTGTTTCTGGGCCACAGTAACGAAAGAACATCATGGCAGGAAGCATACAGAGAGAAAGATTTGTCACCTCAAGACAACCTGGAAACAGGGGCAAAGTAGAGACAAGACACAGGCCTAGGGGCACATACCTCAATGACCTACTGCTTCCAACTAAGACCCATTTCCTAGAGTCTCTGCTACCTCCCAGAAGTCAGTGCAATTATGAGTCCATCTGAAGATGAATCCATTGATGAGATCAGAGCCCTCAGAATCCAATTACTTCCCCCAAAAGCCCCACCTATAAACACTGAATCACTGAGGCCAAGCCTGAATTCAACGCATGTGCCTTTGTGAGATATTTCAGATCCACACCATACATGAGCATACAATGGAAGCCAGTTCAGATCAACAAGTTAGGAAACGGGTCTTCACCAGACTCTAGTGTCAATTTTCCTTACTAGGATCCCTAATCAAATAACATCTACAAGGTCCTTGCCATCTAAGGTAACATGTTCAGAGGTTGTGGCTATCAGAACATGGACATTTTGGGGAGTTCAGTGTTCAGCCCCCCACAGGAGTGTAAAATGAAACATCCATGAAGATTCTTAGCACTCTGCCTTTTGCATTCTTAGACACCTGACAAGTGTTAGCTTAGAGTTTGTTGTTTTCAAAATTCAGATGTTTGACTATGTGTCCTGTTGGAGTTTGGGTATGTCCCCATGGGCTCAGGTTTGAAATGCTAGGTCCCCATTTTGTGCCACTTTGACCTCCTGTCAGAGGAGGAGCCTGGTAGGCAAAAATAAATCGCATGCCTTTGAAGGTTATACCCACCTCAGTTTTCAGCTTGCTTCTTTATTTCCTGGTTGGCGTGTGAACAGCCATGACACCAGCTCCTGCCACCACAGACTAAGGCACTCTCGCCATCCTTCCCCACTGTGAGAAATTGAAGCTGTGAGGCAAATGAGCTTCTCTTTTTTTTAAGTCATTTCTGGTAGGTATTGGGGCACAGAGACACAAAGTGACCGGCGTAAAATACGGTAAAAGACCAATTCTTTCTCTTTTTTTTGAGACAGGGTTTCTCTGTAGCTTTGGAGTCCTTCCTGGAACTAGCTCTTGTAGACCAGGTTGGCTTTGAACTCACAGAGATCCACCTGCCTCCCTCCCGAGTGCTGGGATTAAAGGCGTGCACCACCACCGCCTGGTGAAAAGACCAGTTCTTAGGCACTGATGTATTGGTTTATTTAGTGATTTCCTTAAAGCACTGCTTGGACTCCCTGTTTGCAAACATGACTTCGCTTGTTACCTGGAACAGAAAGATCTGGAGAAATAGATGAAAACACGGGTCACTGTGTTAACAACCTGCTGACTGCCTTGCACAATTTCTGTAAACGCTTGCTTGCCCTCCCCAACTTGTGGTTCTGGGGTGGAGAATGAGAATATACGGTCGATCTGGCATGGCAGCTTTTCAGGAGCTGTCTTGGAGTTGGTCCACTGGTGATGCCTCTTCTCTTCCACTCTCATCGGTATCAGAACGCTTATTTCAGGAAGACCCCCAACATAACTAAGAAACATCCTATCCATCATCAATATCCGGGGGAGGCAGAAACATAAAAGCACAGTCTCATGGGAGCCAAGGAAAGTTTGAGACCTGTGAGCTTTGCATATGTAGTTTAAACGAAGCCTTCTTATCTAAAACCAAAATACAGTGCCCAAATGGGAGCTCCTTTAACTAGAAAAGTCCTCAACATGAGCTCTCTCCAGTTGACATAGACCGAATATAACAGACACGGATTTGAGAGAGGTTTTAGAAAGCATTCAGCGCTCTGAAAGATGCCATAGCCTGTAGATGGTGGCAGAGCGGCCCTTTCATCAAGAAACATTGGCATGCTAATGCATCCCCTTCAGCGCATCACCCTGCACTGCATTTTGTCCTGAGGGTGTTCTTCTTTTGGCAAGAGGCTCATGGTACACAGCCCAGTGCAGCAGCCCAGGCCAGTGGGTGGAGGCTGGTGGATGTTTTTCCTCTGGTTTCCAATACTCCAACACCTTTGACGGCCAAATACAACTCCCATCACTTTAAGGAAGGTGTGTGATGGCCTTGGAGAGCCTCTCAAAATGGTTTATTAAGTTTAGTCTTTGCCTCTTAATAAGGATACAGATTAAGGCTTTAGGTATTCTAGTGAGGGGGAAAAAATACAAACCACCCATGATACCCAGAGGGGTCAATCTCTGCAGGAACGAAGTTTATATTTGGTATGGTGGGCCATCCCTGGTGGGTGTTCTTTTTGGCTAATGATAGTCTGTGTTGAGTAGTCCTCTCCTGGGTAGGAATGCTAATGTAGAACTCACTGAGTTTTCTGCTGCCGGCTGGGAATTATCAATAGGTCATAAATAAACTACAACCACACAGAAAAGACAATAAGATTATATGTACTCCCACTACCTCCAATTACAGTAAGAGCAACAATTATAAGGTTGTACTCCTACAGCCACCCTGGGGAGAAAATGAGGGGAAAATGTTCCATTAGCCTAATGAAGAGAGCGCAGAGTTGCAGTCAGAGTTCCTCACTGTTAGCACCTATGGTGTGCCCCAGCACAGAGAAAGCCGGAGCTGCAGAATAACAATTAAACTTTCTGACAATTAACCTCTACAACACACAGCCCTTGTTCCCAAAGGAGACATTTCAAAGAATCACATTTACATTGGTCTCACCTCTTGACTATGAAAGTTGAGCGAATAATTCTCTTGCAGAAATGAAGGGACTCAAGGTGACTTTGAGTCACCTTGTCAGGTTGTCAGGGTTGCTGGGGAGCACACACGGGTGAGATGCCACCCCTGCAACAGGCAGGGTTGAGGAGGAAAGATGGGAAGACATGGCCACATTTTCTCACTAGGGAAAAGGTGGACACAGATCAAATGGAGGTCCACAGCTTCTTCAGCATTGTGTGTGCCAGGAGGACCATGAAGAGAAAGAGTAGACTGTGAGGCATTGCTTTGCAAATGTGGTTTGTCTCTGGAAAGAATAGTGTCAGATGCAGAAGAAAGAAGGCTTCCCCAACAGGTTATCCTGGGTTCAGAGGCTAGCTTTAGCATTTAACCTTCCCAAGCCCCAATTTTTCTCCTTTGTACAATGCGAGCACTGAAAGAACAAACGTGTACGTGTTATTTAAGGATTAAGGAGACAATGCACAGGGATTAGTCACAGGAACCGCTCAGTTGTCTCTGGTACCCAGCTATCTTAGTTACCCAGGCTCAGAATCGACCTAAAGTGCTGCATTGCTGTAGAATAAATAAACATTCTTTAACAGTAATTATTGCCAAAATGTCCTTCAGGGGACTAGGATTTAAAACTTGGAGTGGTATTGAGTAAGTAAGTCACTTGGGTTCCTCTTAATTTAAGAGCAGTAAATGGGGGCTGGGGAAATGGCTCGGTGGTCTACAGTGCTTGCTGCTCTTGCCAAGCACCCTGGTTCAGTTCTCAGCGCTCACAACCAAGTAAATTCCGCCTCCGTCTCTGCTCTCAAAGGTACCAGGCATACACAAGGTGTACACATACAAACGCAGGCAAACACTTGTATAGATAAAACAATAAGAAGAAATCCTTAAGAACAGTAAGGATAGTTGTGCAACTTGGACATGTGTCTGAACTGCTGGACAGAGTGTCAATAAATATTTGGATAAATATGGGCACACAAACTCCCGACATAATTGTCTGAGACACCAGAAGCTTCGGTCTGCCTTCTCCACACATATAAATGGAACCCTGGCTGTTTCCTTCAGTCACGGTTGCTGCTTCTCATAACTGAGCTCAGTGGCCAGTTTACTGAATTTGCTGAAAAGTCGATGCTTTGTTTGCCTCTCTGGGTGGACGCAGTGATTCTTAGATGCAGCCTCCTGGGGCTGGTGAGATGGATCAGTGGATGAATACGCCTGCTGCCAAGGCTGAGGTCTCAGAACCCACATGGTAAATGAAATGAACCAGCTCCTGCTGGGAGTGTCACTGACCTCCTTATGAGTACTGTTGTTCATGTACACACACATACTAACATACACATACACAAACATGTGCAACATACACACAAACACACATAAATATACACATATACAAATGTGTACACACATACACATACATATACACATACCAACACACAAAACATGTACATGCATACAAACACATACAAATATACATATACATATACTAACACACACATTCAAATACATATACAAACATGTACACACATACATATACACTTACAAACACACATATACAAACACACACAAACATGTAGACACAAACACACACATATAAACATATCCACACATATAAACACACACATACAAACATGTACACACATGCTAACACACGTGCAAACACACATATACAATAGATACAAATGTAGTTTTTTGCTTGTTTGTTTTGTGTCTCGAGTCAGGGTTTCTCTGTGTAGCCTTAGCTGTCCCGTCCTGGACCTCACTCTGTAGACCAGGCTGGCCTCAAGCTCAGAGATTCTCCCCTCTGCCTCCTGCGTGCTGGAATTAAAGGTGTGCACCACCACTGCCAGCTGTAGTTTGTTTTTAATATGTAGCCCAGTGCTACCACTGAATGCATTTCTCTTTCCATTTTGTACCCCATATCCTCCAGGGTGACAATGGCCTCAGGAAGTCAAGATCAGATGTGGTCCAAGTGTCAGTACCTCATGGGATCACAAGCGCTCTCACTAATTCCTGGAGACCTTCTTCTGGGCATCTCATGAACTATAGACTTCCAGTTTCTGACTTCCAGCCAAGAGAAACGGGAAGGCAAGTCAAACAGCGGACTCTGGCCTACTGAGGAGCATTCCCATGTCCCTCGTTCTCGTCTCCTTCTCTTTCATTCTTCCTCTTCTTTCTGAGCCTAGAGTTCTCCTATTTATTCTCTGTGTCTGGCAGTGCGGCCCGTCCCTCTCTCGGTCTAGCTACTGGCTGTTCAGCTCTTTATTAGACCAACTAGGTGAATTAGGCAGGCAAGGTGAAACAGATGTAACACATCTTTACACAATTAAACGCGCATCCTTACACCAGTAAACAAATGCAGCATAAGCAAAAGTAACACACCTTTACACAGTTAAAGTCGTATTTTGTACCACAAGCAAATCAGCATAACTTTGCCTAGTTAAACAGTCTACAACATTACAGTCGTCATTCTAAAGTATGTTCGCTTTTATCAAGACTTTGGGTTTGAGAGGCAGTGATGACTGTGTCGTCACCTGTGCTGGGGGACTGTGGTCTGCTGTCGCTCAGGCTCTGCCCAGCTCCTTCCTGAGCAGCATGGGAAGGTGCCACTTCACAGCCTGATCAGCCCCTTCCTTGGTGGCTAAGTCCTTCACTTTTGCCTTCTGTTACCTACCTCCATTTCTGTGATTCGTGATGTTGTAAACATTGCATGCACTTCCATCCCAAGCTCTTTAGTACTCTTTCTTTGTTAATTTCTAAGAATTTACAAACGCAAGATCCAATCTGTTTTTCCCCATTCGTCTATGTCTCCTATTGTAGCCCAGCTCTATAATGGGCTTGAGTCTGTCTCCTTCCCCCACGTCTGATGCCTGACACGAATAGATGCTAAATAGTTATCAGTAAATATGGTATGTTAAACATTTTTGGAACACATGGGAAACAGTTTTGTAACTCTTCTTTTTTCTTTCTGCTGTGATCTGCCCATAATCACCACCACTTTCCCTGTATTAGTAATAATTTGACTCTGCTCTCGAAATTATGCGGCATACAAATGATAAAATTCGATACCTACATTGACATGATTCTAAGAAGAAAGGGAGGGAAAGGGAAGAGGGGGAGGTGAATCTGCAGGCAAAGGTACCTGTTGCCAAGTCTGACATGAGTTTGATTCCCAGGACCTACACGGTGAAAACCAAGGGCTGACTCATCTTCTGATCTCCACATATGTGCTGTGTCATGTACACACACCTACACACACAGACACAAAATAACTGGGGGTGGGCGGAGAGCCTCGCCATTTCTCTCATGCCCGTTTGCTTCCTATAAGGGAAGTGACATAGATGATGCAGTTATGCAGTTTCCTTCATCATCTGAATCTGGGGTTTGTGTTTCAGCTCTGGAGAACCTGTCATTCATTAAAAAGATTTGATAGCCTATGCTCATCAAAGACAGAAACTCCCTTACACTCATGAGGCCTTGTTCCCCATCTGCAATCCTAAACAAACAGCTTCCGTGGTTACCTTTACAGGGTGGGGCATATGAACAGGATGCATAGGGGGTCACAGATGGACTGTGGTTGAGAAGTAGCGTGGAGACCCTGGGCCCCAGTATAGAATACTTCCATTCTCCAAAGTCTAATCGCTGGGCTTTGTGGCAAGCTTTATCCACTCTACAATCCTATTTGCAAAGCAAATCCTCTGGATGCTAGAGCACAAAAGTTCCTGATACTTTACTGGGGACACAGAAACTCTGATGCTATCCCAGCAATTCCGGAGTTCAGCAGTGCTGAGAGCCCTGAGAAAAAGAGCAGAATGGATCCTAAGATTGCACCGATGCTGAGGGCCAGCTAAGCACTGAAGGCCAGCTGGATTTTCTCTGCATTCGATGGGTAAACAAGTCTTTCCAGTAGTCAGTGAGATTCTACACGTGGCTAACCATGCAGTGTAAGGGACGGGGAAGCATCTGGATGATGCACGATAACCGGATGACTGCCATTTAGTGATTGGAGCACCCTCTTGGATTTGCTTCTCACCCAGCAAATGCTGGTGAACACATAAGGATGGCATGAATCCAGCATACATCTGCCTTCTCCTAGCGGATGTACCTGGTACCAAATTATACAATACAAGTCATATTTGGGGGGCATAGATGAAAGTCAGTAACATGTGGACACAGAGTAATCCCCTCTTGTTGTAGAGGACACATCGTCTGCCAGGAAGTTAAACACAGTGATAGAACTGACCAAAAGTTGGCTGTTTTTTTCTCCCTTCCCGCCCACTCCTCTTCTTTCCTCCATCCTTTCTTTCTATTTCAAGACAGAATCTCACTATACAGCCCTGCCTGGCTTTCAACTCACTCTCTGTGTAGACCAGGCTGATGACAAACTTACAGAGATCTTCCTGCTTCTGCCTCCCAAATGCCAGGTCTAAAGGCAAGCACTGTCATGCCCAGCTAGTTGGCTGCTTTTGGCTACTGTCATAAGCCAGCAGTTATAAATAATGCTAGTGGGAAAATAACCCTCCCTAAACCACCTCCTGCTTAAATAATGATAGCGCACCCTTCGTCAATACTGTGTCCTGCACCTGCATTTGCTTAGAGAATTCCCAGCTGAAGCTGCACAGTAGACTCTGCTGAGATACTGCTTTTAGGAAAAACTGACTTCTGAGTAGTGTTGAAGCTTGTTTCTCAGGTGCTTTTGATCTCCAAACTGTGTACTGCTACATAATTTTGCTTTTATAAAGCATACTTGGCACAATAGTTTCAATGATTTCCAAAGACGAAGAAGCAGAACCTGAGACGCTGCTAAGTCACTGTGTACAGTTGTTATGACAACTGTGAGATGGCCCAGCACCTGAGGGACGATGCCTTCCAGAGGTGAGAGTTCCCCCTGTGAGACAGCCTAGCACTTGAGGGGTAAAGGGTTTTACACAACCCTAGGTAAGCCCCGCCCCATGATGCCTTCCAGCGGTGAGAGTTTCCCCAGACTACAGAAGTGCTTGAGACAGATGTAACCACGTGCTTTAACCTGAAAAGAGCTGAAGAGAACACTGTCACATCAGTGCCGTCGTAAAGCCTTTTAAACGGTCCTGATGTCTTGCAAGATGTTACGGTTTTATTAAAAATCTAACTGGTTATTATGATCTCACACACCATTGTAATGAGTCAATATTAGGTGTAAATCTTCTTGAGTCTAAGATAGGCTTAGGTGAATTAAAGACCAGCATATTTCCTTATTCTGCAGTACATATTCCCTATTGGTACTAGCATGGCTTGGGTTTGGATTTGGTTGGTGGCAGGATCTGTTTTTTAGCCCAGGCTACCCTGAAACTCACTATGAGACTGGCCTGGAGTCTGTGGCAATCCTCCTGCTTCAGCTTCCTGAGTGCTGGGATGACAGGCAGGGCAGCAGCATGGCTATCACGAACACTCCCACAGATCCACATTTAACAAATGACAGTCTCTGTTGGCCACCTCCTTTCTGGCTTTCACTATTGCCCCTCTGTTATAGCTTCTAAGAAACTTGTAGTTTCTCGTCATCTACCCGAGGCATGGCTCTAGTGTGCATGCTCCATCCTGAACTCTTCTAGACTCTCCTGCTTTATGAGAGTTCAGTCTTTATTAACGAGTCGCCGCTTTGCAAATATATGCTCTGCATCTTAATTTTCTTTTTATGTGATTACTAAGCCAATGAATTATACAAGGCCAATGTCACTTCCATTTTAACTCCATTAAAAGATAATTCTTTTATACATTGATATTGTTATGGGATTTTCTGTGCACCAGTATTGGTCAGGGTTCTCTGGATGAACGCAACTGATAGACTAATTGATAGCATATATAAGTAGAATCTGCTAGTGTGGCTTACAGGCTGTGGGCCAGCTAGTCTAATAATGGCTGTCTCCCGATGAAATGTCCTAGAGTCCTGTAGCTTTCAGTCCATGAGGCTGGATATCTCAACTGGCCTCCAGTAAACATTGGAATCCTGAAAAAAAAAAGAGGGGGCTCTAATGCTAGCAAAGGAATGGCTTAGCAGTAGAGCAGATGAACTTGCTGGTGAGAATGAGGACAAGCAAGCAAACACAAAAGCTTTCTTCTTCCACGTCCTTTATGTAGGCTGCCACATGAAGGTGTGGCCCAGATTCAAGGTGGATCTTCCTACCTCAAATGATCCAATCAAGAAAAAAATTCCCTCAGAGTGTGCCCAGCTGCTTGAGTTTTGGTTAATTCCAGATGTAGTCAAGAATAGCCATCACACTGGGCTGGAGAGATGGCTTAGTGGTTAAGAGCACTGACTGCTCTTCAAGAGTCCCTGAGTTCAATTCCCAGCAACCGCATGGTGTCTCATAGCCATCTATAATGTAGACCTGGCACCCCCTTCTGGCATGTGGGCACACATGGAAGGAATGATATACACATAATAAATAAATAAATCTTAAAAAAAAGAATAGCCATCACAGCTTCAGACATCATTTATTTACATTCTGTGTGTTCAAAATAGCCTTGTCCCAGAAGCAGCATCCTAGCAAGGAGAGCAATATAACACATGGGTAGATACATACCTTCTGTAAATTAAAAGGAAGTAATTATCTCAGCCTTACAGGGTTTGTTGGTGAACAGCTAAAAATAATTGAGGTAAAAATGTCAGGAAATATTTAACACAAAATACAAATAACCATAAGATTGTTGTAAGAATGATCCATAAAACATAATTCTTGGTTTCTCCTGATAGGACATTCCGATCAGAATCCTGAAACCTGTGTATAAACACGCTTTTATTTCCTCTTCATTTTAAGCAGTTTCACCCCCTGACTATGCACTCCGGGTACAATTACTGTAATTTCCCTGTCAAAATAGATATTTTCTTTCAAAGATCCCCAGATTACTATTTTGATTTTTAGAATTTATCTTTATGCCCTGTATAAACAGAACCCAAACAACTCTGATACTGAAATATTTTGGCTCCTAGAAACATGGGCTTATTATGTTCTGCATGTCTGTATTGTTGAGATTCACTTAAAAACAACCAACGAAGGCTGGCATGATGGCTCAGTGGGAAAAGATACCTGCCACCATGGCTGACAGCCTGAGTTCCATCCCCAGGACCCACACAGTGGAGGGAGAGAACTAACCCTGCAAATAGCACTCTGGCCCCACACGTGTGCATGCCCTCACAGAATAAATAAATACAATTTTTTTTTAAAAAAGAAGAAGTTACAAGGTTCATTTTCCCATGGCTTCCAAAGCAGCTTCAAAGGTTTCTGCAGGGGAGCCCTCTACAGTAGAGCTCCTTATTAGAACTCTATCTTTGTTTGAAAGCATATATTCATGCAGTTTTTGATGTGATTTCATTATGTCATTATTTATTTATCTGTTTGTTTATTTATTTATTGAGGAGGCAGGGTCTAACCATGTAGCTCTGGCTGTCCTGGAACTCATAGACCAGATTGGCCTCAGACTCAGAGATTCACTGCCTCTGCCCCCTGAGTGCTGGGATTAAAGGTGTGCACCACCCTAGTCTGCTTGGTGTGATTCCTTTTAAGTTTCTTTCTTGTGTGTATGTGCAGGTGTGGGTTTGTTGTATGTATGTGGCAGCCTCAGGTGTCTTCCCTCAGGAGCCGTTCACCTTGTTCTTTGGAGACAGGTTCTGTCACTGGGACCCGAGCCTGACCGACTAGACGGAGGTGGCTGGCCAGCAAATTGCAGGGCTCACAAGTGTGGAGTATGCGGGTTCCCGAGATGGAACTCAGGCATCCCCAGCCATTCCCTGTTTTAGTAGTCAATCGGGTTCTAATGGTATTTGATGTGAAGGCCTTATTGATAAATAATATATCTATGTTTGGGCAAGAACGGAATATAATCAAATATTTGACGGGAAAATACCTGACAAAATCAGATTTGCGTTTCTCCATGCTGTCCCTCTTAAACCGTACCCACATCCTTAGTGAACAGTGGATTCATACCATTCTTTGCAAAAGTGATTACTTTTAGCCTTATTCCAAATTTTTCAAATATTACAATGAGCATAGAATAGTATAGCATCAACAAGGACCGGGACAAGCGTGTAGCACAGCAGAAAACAGCAGGACAAAATACATGGAGGCAGACAGGAAACCAGAACAGTGTAGTATAACTAAAATGGTTTTAAAAGCTGCTGAGGTGGGGAAAAGACTTCACTCCTGCAATAAAGGCAAGAATTTCAGTTGTCAGCTTCCTAGTTAACAACACAGTTATCCATCACTTGTAAGGATATATGTGTGCGTTCACTTGTGTCCTCTGTCTGTCTGTCTGTCTGTCTCTCTCGCCTTCCCTCGACCCCCTTCTTTTTGGGAGGTAGGATATTGTTGTGTAGTTCAGACTACTAACTTCGAGCCTGTTATATAGTTCAGGCTAGTCCTAAACTCAGGAATCAGCTGAACTCCATCAACAGTTTGGGGCTTACCACTGAGTTTGGTCACTGTTTCTGAGGGCAAATTGTACTTTCGCTCAGCTTTGCTTCTAATAGAATATGACTATTTCCTTATCTGTAAATTTTGAGCGAAAGTCGTTCTGTGGTTTCCTGATGGAACTTTACAAAACGCCCACTGTTTTGCAGCTGTTCTATTGCCTCTAAGACCCCACTGCAGCAGCAAGCTAGGGGTGCCTGAGACCTAACATACAGCTGCACGTTCAAAACCATGGGCATTTAAGAACGGAGACAGGTCCATGGAAACAGGGTCACACATCTTTCATATAGAAAGGAATGGGCATTTAATACTGATGAACTTCTAGCTTGGTATCATTCAATGTGCACAATGACCCTAAGAAACAAGAAACCAAAGACCACAAAGGTTAAATAACTTCTCCAGGACCACCCAGCTTGTAAATAGCGCATTAGGATTCGAAATCAGGCCTTTGTGACTTCAAGGACTATTCTCTGGATGTATGGTTAAAAGAAATGTCTAAAATATCACTGGGGGCTGGGAATAATGGCAGAACACTGGCTCAGCAAGGGCGCAAGGTTCTGTGTTCCTTCCATCTTTATCGACATGACACACACACACACAAACACACACACGAGGGGAGTGGAGAGAGAGGCAGGGAGGGAGGGAGGGAGGGCGGGAGGGACGGACGGAAGGAGAAAGGGAGGAAGGGAGAGAGAATAATCACATATATTTTTTAGATACCAGCAGGTCAGTTTCATCACTATGAAGGGATGAATGAAAGCTGTGACTTTATGAGGGGGGGGGGGTGCCTCCCTGAGCATATAGTATCCAATCAAATCAGGTTTGCCTCTGGGGAAGTGGCAAGCCTTCAAAGCTGTTTGTTGTAGGGTAAGTTCCAGAAGGGAATTTCTGAGGTTTAGTGAAGCAAAGCCAGGAGTCTCCCGGGAGTGCAACTGCTAATGTAAGGTCTTCCAGACTGAACGCTCCACTCTGCAGTAAGCGGTGCCGTAAAGGTCACTAGCTTCTCAGAGCGCCACTTACCTGTGCAGAATGCCATCAACACACAGCTTACGCGGAAACACTCGTCATCCAATAACAGTTTCTGACATGTTTAAATGGAAAGACAATTGTCTTTATCATATAATTAAGACTCTGCTACTTATCACACCATTCCTAAGCCTACTTGTTCCTAGTGGCTTTGGTAATAAAAATATGTGATGATAAACGCCACTGCCAAAAGTTAGGTAGGAGACAGGGAAAGGATTTACATAGTAAAATAAATCAATTTGAGGACACACACACACATGCACACACACACACACACACACACACACCTCCAATGAATACAGGGCTAGAAATTTTTTCTACTTTCTTTTTTTAAAAGATTTTATTTATTTTATGCATGTGACTCCTCTGTCTGTATGTACACCTTTATTCCAGAAGAGGGTATCAGATGCCACTATAGAAGGCTATGCGCAGGGCTAGAAATTTTACTAACTGTGAACCAGTGACTGCAAGTTACACGTATTACAGTACTGAAAGGATTACATAGAACTTCCCTGTGTATGGTTTCCCTTTAATACTATCTATTCATTATATTTTCTTCATTGACTATGCAGCAATAAAATTGAACAATGTAAAAACATACTTAGTATGAAGGCATGTTTCTGTGTTTAACCTGGCGTACTAAACACATTGAATTGAATATAATCGCTTTGTTCTGCACATCCAAACTGAAACTTTTGGAGGCAAAGATATTTTCTTGCATAAGTGGGCTCTTTATAATTTCCTTTTTTGTCTTTCTGTCACACAGTTTCCAGGCTTATCAGACAGACCCACAGAGGGTGCTACTCTTGGGATGCTCCTCTTTTCTACCTGGTGAGTCAGGCACCATCCTTTTGGACAGCTCCTGAATGAACAGTGGCCAAAGTGCTTTCCCATGTTAAAATGTCAATACGTTGTAGAAGTTTCAGTGCTTGATCCGTACTACTTTCTCTTGTCTGCCTAGCTCTGGAGTGCCATGTAATGGAAAAACCACATCGAAACTTTAAATTTAGGAATTAATGTCATTAAGAACTCCAGTTTTGATTTCGATTGCTCAGCATCTTTTCATTCTGATGCATCTAGCTCATGTTTAGGTCTCAGTGTTAAATACAATGAGTAGTGTGTGCTATTTTAGTGTGTGTAAGGGAAGATGCATTTGGGGCTTATGGCCAGAACAGTCACATTGGTTGAATTCCTTGGGGCTGAGAATGTAGCTCAGTGGTGGAGTGCATGTTTAACCCTGGGGTTTAGTTCTCAGGACACAACACACAAGAACAAGAAGCCCTTTTGTCATATCATACACTAGTTTAAAAGGCTACAAACATCACTACCCTCCTCTGGTTACTGATTTGCAAAAGCCACACCAGAGGTCTGGAATCTGTTTGATTTTAGATTCATAAAGTTTTCTCATTACAAAAAAAAAAGGATTTTTACTGATTCTGAACTATGAAATAATAAATGCAGGATGGTCCATGGAATAGTGAATGAAATAAGAGATTAATAACTTGTCTTGATAGTGAATCTAAGAAAACAGCCCTTCATAATTTTCCCAATTTATGAGGGATTATATAATGAACTTTCAATCTACACCTCCCAAGGAAGGCAGATTATAGTACTTTAATGTGTGTGTGTATGCATGCACACACACGTGCATATTCACGTGTGCAAGCGGCTGTGACCACACAGGTAGAGGCCGGGGGTCAGCTTTAGGTGTTGCTCCTCAGAAGCAGTCTGCCTTGTCTTCTGAGCCCCGGCCTTTCACTGGGTGTCAGAGTCGCTGCTTTGGCTAAGGTGCCCCGGGGACCTGCCCGCCTCTGCCTCTGGGATTCCAAGCACAAGCCGTCCCATCTTGCCTGACAGGTGGGTCCTGGAGATCTGACTCTGCTCAAGCCTATGCAGCACAGACTGCTTACTGACTGAGCCACCTCAGACCCCAGCCCCTTTGGTCCTTATTAAACACTGTACTATTTTTACCATAGAGAAAGTGATTGCTCATATTAGAAAGAAGAGTAATGGCGGGCGGTGGTGGCGCTCACCTTTAATCCCAGTCCTAGGGGAGGCAGAGGCAGGTGGATCTCTGAGTCTGAGGCAGGCTGGTCTACAGAGAGTTCCAGAACAGCCCTGGCTGAGACAGAAAAACCCTGTCTCAAAAAAACAAAAACAAAAACCAAACAAAAGATTAAAGCTGAGCTTTCTATATTTTTGTCAACTTTCTCGTTTTACTGGTACAAATACTAGTGTTCTGGGGATTCTATTTATTAAACTTTCAAATGTGAGGTTGGCATGTTTGCTATGCAGTGACTCTTCCATTTTCAATTTAATTTGTATGAGGGAACTCAAGAGAAACGTATCTCCCAGAAGTCCCCACACTAATCTGGAAGTGGCTGGCCACTGCACACTAGCACTCAACTGGACAGCCATGCCAGTAATTTCATAATCGCTTTCATGTTATTTTTGGTGTATTAAGAAGTAAAATTATTACTTAAGCATAATCGTTTCTGGTAGGAAAGTCATATAGTGGACTTGGAAATAAGAATTTGTATGAGTAAACGAGGGTCTCTCCCCCTGAATGGGAAAGGAATACGAGCAGCAGCACCAGTCTGTTTAAAAGCCATCTGTCTGTATAATGTCTAAGTGACTGCTTTTGACTATCAGCGCCGCAGTTTTAATCCTCTGAAGAGCAGCAGGCTGCTTGAAGAGGCAACACATATACTTTGAACACTTCAATAAACACAATGTAAACATTCACTTTAATGATGTTTCCTTTGTCAAGCCCCAGCAGTGTGTGCTCCCCTGGCCTCTGGCTGAGCCGTGGCCGGCAGAGTAGCAACAGCAGAGCACTGGAAGAATTTTCAATCGTCATCTGCCTGTTCTAATTTGCTTTTCAAGGTTGACGATCAGAATCATTACACTGCTTGCAAAAAGAAGTCTGTTTCTATGAATCTGATCAAATCACGTCTCTTGTTCTCATATTTAGCTTCCTCAGCAGCCTCGCTAAGTTAGCTGAACCCGACGTGCCAGTGGCACGCAGCTCTAAAGCGTCACAGATGAACGAGATCTCAGAGACGAATCTGCTATGCCCAAAAGAAAGTACACTAAAGCGAGGGACTTATGTATTCCGCATGGGGTACATATATTCTACGCCTAAGAGGGGAAGGTGTTGCCTTCGCCTGAAAATACTCTCATTATTTGGAGACCTATACAGTAACAATACCAAAGCAAGGTCTAATGGGCCTTTTTAAACACTTGACCCCTTAACACAAACATCACCAGATTACTTGTGGAATTTTAATCTTTTCATTCGTGTAATTATTTAACTTTATTATTTAAAAGTTGTAAATTTTAGAATTCATGTAATTTTACTTGACACCAACTGAAAAAGCAGGGCTTGCTATTTCAAATGTATAGTTTTTTTAAAAAAAGATAAATAGGAAAATGAAGCTAGTCTCAACGTTTTAAATAAATTTAAATATATTTAAATACTCTCCATATTTTCTTTCAGTGAGGGAATGCGTGCTACTGTAGGTTCAATAACTGAAGAGCCTTGGATAAAATTCTGGAAATTTCACTGATATGACATTTCCTGTACTAAACTCAAGATTAAAACTAGCAGAGGAAGGAAATCCCCAATTCCATCACTGACAATGAACTCTTAATGAAACAAATGGGATTGCTTTTTTTTTTTTTTTTTGGAGATTTGAAGTAAGCAGTTGATACTTTTTGAACAGGGAAAATCCACAGTTCTAAGTTCTAGTCTTTAAATATCTCCTAATAACCTGCAGAGGGCACTCAGTCCCTTGAAGAAAAGGTAAAAAACAAAAATTTAAGGCGGATTGACAATTTTTAAAATTATCATTACTAGTATTTATCAAAAATGATTTTTTAAACAGAAACTACCATCTAAAAAGGGCATTTAAAGGAGACACATAGTTTGCAAAGTTTTAGCTCCCATAGGAAATCCATCTTTCCATTCCTGGGCATTCGGCCGTTCTGTTAGGGCTAGATCATCAGACACTAACACATACGGCTGCCAGTCACACATAGTATCCAGGCAGGAATTAGGAAAAACCTAGACCCCAGAGTATCATGCTTACAGGGCGGCTGGTCCCGGCTACCTATGCTAGGCCGTGTTACACGTGTAAAACAGGCGGTGAAGAAAACGGAAAGCCAGTTCTTTAAGGTTCTTAACCGCTTTCTAAGACAAATCTCATGGGTAAAACATTACCCTTCGTAATGTTCATTTTAACAGACCTTTCCAATATTGTGAACTAATGTTGTCTGTAGATATCTGAATACACGACGTCACAATATTCTTCCCGAGACAACGGGGACATGTCTACGTGGACACGGAACCCACTGCAGAAGCGCCAACGCCTATGCTGTGTATGCATATATTCTGTGTGGCGTATTTTACACGACAGTGAATACTTTGCTACCTCCCCATTTACTACACGCAGCTGTTAACTACTGAGCACGCGAGTTTCTTAGTGGTGTAACCGTGGAAACTCACCCTTTAACACCAGCTTTACACTGTTTTTCTTATCTCCCAAAGCAGTTGAAAACCGATGATAAAATTTAGAATTACAGGAGGCCAGTGTGTCACAAATTTATGTATGCATTTGAGTTGTTTTGATTTATAAATTAAGTACAAAGGTTTGAATAAAAAAGCATACAAAATTATTTAAACAGTAGCTTTTGTTGTAGATTACTACCAGGATAATAAGCAATTATATAACAATCAAAAGTTTTGTCTTATTTATAAAGTAATCATTAATAATAACAATAATCAAAAACAAAATTTGTTATAGTTATTGTGTATATTTATGTATCTATATATTTTATAGGGTTTTAAGGATATTTAAGGAATAATTTGACATCTGGAAAAATACTAATACTAATACTAGTTTTTAAAAAGTGAATTCTTTGAAAACAGCATGAAACACATCTGAATTCTTTTTCTTAGAACTTCACAGACTATTCAAAGTTTAAATATATGGGAGAAAGGATAGAGCAAAAGGCAGAAGACACTTAAGAGAATGACTTACTTTGGCAATGTATTTTGGCAATATTACCATTTATGGGAAAATGAATGCAGTTATTTTACTGAGAACATAAGGCTCCACTTCCTCAAGAAGAGAAAAGCTAACAAGATTGTGTGCTGCCTGTCTCCCTTGCTGTAGTAAGCAGTGCATATTTCAGTGGTGTCAGGACTAGCTGGGGTGATCCCATGAAACACTGAGTTTTCTCAGCATAACTGCAGCCACGCCTTTGATTCTTGGCCTATCTAGGGCAGTGAGCACGCACTCTTGCACATGAAACCAAAAAGTTGTACTTGGAATGTAGCCTTTGTTTTTACTGTCTTCAAAGCCTGTGATTCCTAATATCATTGTTACGCAGAGCAAAAGAAAGTTGGTTCTCTTACATAAGAAATAAACTTCATTTGGTATTCAATTGACTTTGTAACTTAGCAGACAGGACTTTGCATCTTCAAAAACTGAGAATAAATTGCATTCTTGGCCCTTGCTTTGAAAGGTTATGGAGAATAAATGCATGGGCTGGTCATGTTCTAGTGATCTCCCTAATCTCAGCTGCACTTTGTCAGAACGAGGTAACTGGTAGTTAAGTGGAATACCCTAGATCAAAGGGGGATTAATCACCGACCGAATCCTTGCTGAATCAACCTGTCATTCAAGAAAATTATTTCCACGGAACTTAGCAGAGGATTGGAGGTATTTGCATAACAGCAACCAACATACTTCAGCCAGGTTAAAAGGTTCAGAATTCATCCCATGTTTAGCTTTTTGCCTCCCTTTCCTTTCAGCAGTCGGGTACAATGGCTTCTAATCTGATCATACAGCTAACTATCGAGGAAACAGGACAGGAAAGTATTGCCAAGTTTGCATGAGGGATGGATCAATTTCACTTTCAGCAACTCCTAAATCTGATTTGTTGGAATTTAAGATGTAATCCTAAAAAGTCCCTTAAACCTGAGGACTGTTTATTAACATCCCTTTTTTGACCTTTGTCTCTGCAACAAGTCCTCCGCTAGGGCAGCAGCCCTGGGGAGGAACTCCACCTATATACCTCCCAGGCACTGGAGCAATCTATGAAGGCCTCTTAAGGTTTTTTGTTTTTCTTTTTTCTTTTTTTAATATTGTAACAACAAACAGGAAAAAAACCAGCAATGGATACTATGTACAAAATGTCTGTTGTTAAACACAGCACATGAAATCTAAGGCCACAATATTGCAACAGTAGAAATACTGAGATGGCATGAAAAAAAAAAAGATTTTGAGATGGGTTAATGTTTAAATAAAATATAAAGACTCCTGAGATTCCCAAGGAGTTTGTTTACTTTCAATTTAAGAGGTTCAATTATTTTAACAGTATAAAACATCCCCACTGTCAAATACTACTTTCTGAGCGTTACAATATTGCTTAGTACATAAATGGATAACAGGTTTTACCCAAATCACGACCCATCTTTCTAGAGTTCATTCTAAGATATTTAAAACTTTCTTTAACCCTTTGGGTTGAGTAAGAATAACTACAACATAGATATCAGATTTCATAATCATATTTTGGCACTAAAAGGGAATTTAGCGGCACGGTATCTAGAGCAGGTCTAACCCCGCACGAATCTGCCACTGGAAGTTGATGCTCATATTCACTGCAAATGCAAAGCACCTTTCAAGTTAAAAAAAACTGCAAAGAATAGCTATCAAAGAAAATGAATAAAATCCATAGTGAGATAATTTTTTAGAAAATGATTGAAGTTCTAACCAAAGAAAGGACTCTGAAAGTGTCTTATAGCTTAGAATAAGAACATGTCAATCACGGTTAAGCTTCTGGAATCGGAATCCCTTTGAAATGCAGCTGTTTCTTCTTTAATTGTGGCAGTGGACTCTGAAGAAAAGAAAGGTCCAGCCTTAAAGATGAGTAAGGAATACAAAATAGCTCAGGATTAGCTGTGGAGTTCAAAGGTCGCTAATTACACTAAGGAGCTCCCAGACACAGGGAAAACATTAAACAGGTCACCTACCAAACCGGGAACAAGCTTTGTCTTCAGAAATTCTCCTGAAGTGACAGGTTTCTAGACAAAATCAAAAGCATCAGTGTGCCCAGCTGATCTCAATGGGATGAAATGTGGGCTGGCTTTTAGCTCCCGAGTGTTGTCAGAACGGAACGGCAACAGATGGCTTTGCTTCCCTGTCACCCCCATGCTTTTCTAGGAACCCCTAGATTCCCTAGGTTTCTAGAAATGTCAAATTAGAAGTCACTGGTTTTTCTAATTTGTTTACGAAGGGAGTTTGCCTCAAGGATTTTATATTGAATCTTTCCAGATGAATGTGTCTTGTCTACCTTAGAACAATCTGCTAAGCATTTGTACAGTCAAAATTTCTAAAGAGCTACACTAATAAATTAAAGTACCATGTTACACTTTGAGTTGAGGAGAGATAGAAACCACTACAGAACTGGGTTTTCTTTCACCGCTGACTTCCTTTGGGTGAGTCAGGACAGCAAGTTAACGTCCTGGTCAGGAAATTCCTCTCCTCTCCTTACTTAGGATGACTGTGAAAACAGAACTTTAGGCTAGGATAAGCTTTCCAGGCAAAGAGGGTTTATAATGAGTAGGAATGACCCTAACTGAAAATGCATTCAAGTCCTAGTTTATGCGCACTTCCTCTTCAATGGTTTTAACTCTCCTCCAAAGAATCAGCAGCTTTCTCTAAGCCCTTTTTAGAAGGCTCATTTTTAAAAAAGACAACAAAGAAATAGAACTCAGGATAAATCCAATTAAATATTAGTATGTCACTCATTTTTTTTGAGGAGAAGGTCAGGCTTCAGTTGACATCAGTTAAGTTTTCAGGATCTTTAGATTTCTTTCTTTTTTTTGTGGCCACTTAAAATTCAACTTGGCGACAACACATGGCTCTGAAGCAGAATATGAACGCGATGGTAGAAACGGGTGGAGGATAAAGAGCACGGTAGATGGTTTTGAAGGAATCAAGAAAATGGTAGAGAAAATGACAGGGACAGACTTAAGGAAAATATGCTACATTAAATTAGTGTAAATGACTTTTTACCCATGAGAGGGCTTTTGAGTTTACCTGAATTCATTTGTTAACAGGCTTTAATTTAAAAAAAAAAAAGAGTATAATAGCTAAAATTATTTTTAAAACCTGTCCAAGGACACTGAATAATCACAGACCACTGTGCCAATCTTCTGAAGTACTGCAGCCTGGTGGCCTGGTACCCTAAACACATCATTTGAGCAGATTATTAAGCTAGTTAAAGGAGCCTGAGAAGAGTTATTGGGTTACCATCACAGCTCAGCCGGTAGGGTGCTTGCCTGGCATGCATGAAGCTGAGTTTGTCCCCTAGAAGCAGAGAACAAACTGGGCATGGTGATACACCACTGAAATCCCAGCACTTGAGAGGGATTCAGGGTCATCCTCAGCTGCACAGTGACCCTGTCCCAGAAAGAGTAGCTCAACAACACTGAATAGAGTTATGCAGGTTCTCTATTGGCCAGCAGGAGGGATGTGATGAAGAGCAGCTCACTATTTGAGCAGTATCTCCACCGGCCGCGTTGAAAGGAAGGATCCGTGATTATTTTAACCAGATCATGGCTATTCTGCAACAGCATGCTGCTCTGCTGAGGTCTGGATAAGCACAAAGTTTCCTTGTGCTCACTCCAACCCACAGGACAGCTGCCTGAGACTGTGCTAGCGGAAGGCTGAGCTCTTCCTCAAGGAAAGGACTCTGAGTGATTAGCAGTCTGTCCCACAGGAGACCACAGTTGGGCCTGTCCTGGCGGGGACCGAGCACGGAGGCCTGCCACAGCTCCAGGAAGAACACATGGCATGGAGACCAAGACTCGTCTTAAGTCAAAATGAATCACTACTTTCATATGTCCTGAGTCATACTGGCATGAAATCAGAGGACAACAAAGAAAGGAAGACATTAGCCTTGAATATATTCTTTCACATTGTATCAGACTATAAACATCAGATATAAATGTTTGGATAAAGAAATCATTCAGTGATTTTTCAGTCACAGGTTATATGAATACATGTAAGAAATAAAAAAATACTATGATTCTACTACAGAATGTTACATCACATAAATCCCATTTGAAGAAATAAATAAATCCCATATGAGAAAATCAGGGCAACAATGACGCATATGTTACTGGAGCAGGAGCTTCAGAATTCCAGATGTAATAGTCAGAAGAAATCAGTTTCCGATCTACAAAAGGAAAAAGAAAAGAAATGATAAAGATGTTTAATCTTCGCAAAAACCCAGTAAGAGAATGAAGCTATCAGTTTTTGAATTTGTGGAGTATAGCCATGTCATGGTAATAACTTTGAAGTATTCTATTTATTTTACCCTATTGAGGCTTTATTACAACTTAGATTCCATTAAAATGAACTCATAAATATTTGGACAAACCATACTAGAACTTATATGAAATCTCTTACTTATACAAATGTTTATTTTCCCTACACCTCTAGTTGATTTTCTAATGAACCATTACTTTTCTTGGTTTTCCTTCTATGCCCTCTACCGAGTTCTGAATTCTAGTCGAGGTATTCATTACTGCAATCAAAGAGCCGGAGACACAAATCATCACCAGCTTCCCCAAAGCACTTTCGGGAGGCTTGCTTTCCCGTTTCTTCTGGTTTGGCTCCAGTCTAAGCATTGTGCTTTCACAGCTTGCACTCTGGACAAATGGTAACCTCCTTGAACCAAAGTTTTCTAAGTAATAAAACTGATGAAATTATGCCACTTGGAACACACACATTCTTCCTGTACGCGTCACTGACTATAACCCAGCCTTTTCTACCTTTCTTCATACCCTTCAACACGAACTCCATAAAGTCACACCACCTTTCCCTCTCCCGCTGTAGCGATCCTGGGAGGCGGCACAGCACACTGTTCAGAGAACAGGCTCCAGGGGCCAACTGCCTGTGTCTGAGTCTCAGCCATGTCCTTTACTAGCTATATGACCTTCACATGGTCTCTGTTCCATCAGTGTCCCCAGCCATAACACAGGGACACCAGCACATAAGGTGCTGTGAGGCTTAATGAGTTAATGTACATAAAATACACAGAAATTATATCTGGAACATAGTTGGTGAAAAACCGCTACTATTAAAATGAGCATTTTTACTAAACTATTTGCAGAGCCACTGTATACTCAGTACAAGGCAAATGAAAGTGTGAAGGAATAAAGGGCTAGGTACAGTAATTCATTTGAAATGAATTCTCATATTCAATATTCTTTATAGAAAGGGCAAATAGAAGCTGTGCATTGGTGGCACGCATCTATAATCCTAGGACTTGGGAATCTGAGGCAAGAAGATGGTGAGCTGGAGGTCACACTGGGCTATTCAGTTGAGACTTTGTCTCAATAAATAAATACAAAATAGATATATTACTGATATACTAAAGAACAGGTATATTATAGAAACCTTCTATTTATTATGTTTTTTGAAAATTTTGTTTAGTTAATATTAATAAAATACTTAAACATATTTTAGTTATTATCTAAAGAGATAATATTTCTCAAAGAAGATAAAAAATATGCATCTCTATTTAGACACAATGATGACTGTTTAATATTATACTTTCATAAAAGAACATATACACTATAGACACGCCCTCATCAGGTCACCTAAAAGCAGCAAAAGACTGCTAGAGGAGAAAACACAAGAGGTAGAGACAACACAGAGGTAGAAATACTGGCCCATCTGATTCCAGCATACAGAGTTACTGCCATTTACAGAAATTGCCTAGATTCTGTAGTACAGTTTCCTAGGTCTTCTGATGCATTCAGGCACAAAGTCTTCCAATGTTTAGGAACCTAAGTGTGAAACTAGGGGCATAAGGGTGATAAAACACTTGCCAGACATGCACGAGGCCTTGAGTTGTATCCCAAGTACTGCCCAAACAAACTCAACAAATGCCCTAAATATAGAAACTTTTATAAACTGGATCATTCCTAGATAGATGTATAACCTGGCATTCTCACCCTGCCTTTACCTACTCACTCCCGTCTGTTTACTTTCATACGCCACCTGTATGTATTTATGCTGCATTAAATAATTTTAAGTTTTGCTTTTCACCTCCTGATATATTAGTCTAAAAAATATGTACATATTTTCACATAAAGTATACATCGTAAATATATATGCATCTTACAACCAATAAAGTCAATGAAGGCAGGAAATCACCCTTCTATTGCTTGTCCATTGGTAGGATGGAGAAGGTGCTAAATGATGCTTATATTTACTAAGAATAATTAAATTTTAAATATAATCTATTCACAAAAATTATAAGGTATAAAATACTGTCATTTTTACTTAATTAACTTTCTTATTACATTAAAAGAAACCTAGCATGTGGTGCGTGTGCACGCGCGCACAGGACAGCATGTGGTGTGTGTGCATGCACACACGAGACAACTTTGAGGAGTCAGTTCTCTTCTCCCACTGGGGTCCCGCGGCTAGAACTCAGGCCATGAGGCCTGACAACAGTGTCTTTATTCATCTGGCCGCTCCTGTGGAGTGCAGTCCAAGCATGGAGTTGTGTGAGGGGGATTTTGAGTGCTTGTGAGGAAAACACCAAAAAAACAAGATAAAAGTCTTATAACCTCAGTTTCTTCAAAGAGATGAACTTGTTCTTAGCTTCTGCTTTCCTGCCACTCCCAGGTGAAGCAGATAGGAGTGGGTTTAACTTTGAGTGTTCATTACTGGTTATTGCTATTGTTTATATACTACTATTATACTACTATGTGGCTTGCCCTTGTGATCAGACACTTTGCTTAGATGACTCCTCTTAGCCCTCAGAGTGTATATTGTCTGATGCTCTGAGTAAAGTGGGCGCCTTGTTTTTAGGCTCCTCTGCCAGGCCTCACTGCCTTTAGAGCACTGAACAGTTCCCTCTTACTTCTCTTTATAAATGGGGACACTAAAACTTAAGATGTTCAGCAGCTTTTCCAAAGTTACATACATTGGAGTCAGACGAGAGTTTAATATAACCAGAGCAAATCTACATACATGCTATATACTAAAGCCACACCAACTGGGCCTGCTCATCCAGACTGTTTTTAAACACAAGTCAGAGGACAACATAAAGTTCATCAAGGGTTATGTGGGAAGGGATCAAACCCAAGAAATATTTATAAAATAGGATTATTTTCCAATCTCCAAGTTTCATTGCATTTCAATTTTGCCGTAGGTAGTGACAACACAGCAGCACCATTTTAATCCTGTTCAGTTTGAATCTGCACAACTTACATGTACTTATTTTTGGTTTTCCTGATGCAAAAACTTGAACTGAATGCTGATCGGCATAACATCCAGTGAGTGTATAATCTGAGATCCTAAAATGAAGCTAGGGAAATGAGAAAGTCAATTGAGGTGATTATTTGCTAAGACCCAAGTACTAAAGTACAGTTGTGAAAACACATAATAAATGTGTGCATACCCGCTTTGTACTAGTTCCCTTTCTTTTTAAGTGCTTAACTCATTCCAGTGCTCCACTAATGTGAGCCCTGGTGCACACAGGGAAGTAGTCAGTACTCAGTATGTGCAGCAGACCGTGCATCTGAACTCAGAACTGCTTCTGCTGCTACACGGCCTGAGAGAGCTATAGTCTTAGAACTGCTCCTGCTGCTGCTGTACTTCTTATATAGCTATATATAGTCTTTTCTCCCTAGCAGGCTATTTGTGATAAATTCAGATCGCATTTTTCAGTCAATTAATTTTACGTGTACAGACATTTTGCCGGCATGCATATCTGTGTCTGATGCCCTCAGAGGCCAAAAGAGGGCACCACATGGGTTCTGGGAATCTAATCTTGAGTCCTCTGGGAGAGCAGCAGCAGCAGCCAGTGCTCTTAATCACTGAGCCATCTCTCCAGCCCCAACCACATTCTTATTATATGTAGGATGTGTATGTTTTTTAATTAAGCACACAAATGCAATCATGACAAGAAGAGATACTAGCTTATCTCACGCTTGGGGAAATGGCACACTCTACCTATTTTTCTCGATAACCAAAATCTAACTCTTACAGAACTGTTATCACGTTATTCCTTCCCTCACCTAGAAAACTTTCTAAAATGTAAGCCACAGCTCTTGGATCCCATCCGTGATGTATGGTTATCACCGTGAATGCTAGCACCACACTGGGCTGTAAAGATGAGGAGTTAACACCTTTCTAGGCTCCTTGGGCTGTGGTTCTCATCTGTGTTGGTAAATACCTCACTTGCCAAGATCCTGCTATCTTTTCAACACCTCTCCCTACACTAAATCAAGGGCCTTGCACATTCCCAGCAAGCCCTCCATCTCTGCATTACATACCAAGCCATAGACCTTTTTTTTCTCTTCTCTGATATTTCTCCCATTTTGTGTGTGTGCATGTGTGTATAATAATTTTAACAATCTCTTTCTTACAGCAATTCACATAATAGGAAAGCAAAGAGTTTGTGCTTGCTTTAGTGTTTTAACTCTCAGGGTTAGAAGCTATGTAGACGAGGTCCAATCCATATTTATTATATGCTTTTGATCAGACTGGAACTGGTTAAGTGAAAGAAATGAGCAGGAAAATTCTAAAAACAGCCCTTGATGGACACACAATGTAGTAACATTCTGTATTTTTTTTTCTGGAAAAAAATAAAAAATTTAAATAATAAGCCTTAAAACAGGATAGTAGGTGGAGTCAAAGCCCACACAGAAAAATATAAATTCTTAGCAATGTATTCCCACCCCTTACTACTGTTGATTTTATAGATAATTATTTATCTTTCATCTTCGATTTCTCTGATGGCATTCTCTTTCCCTGTAAACTTTCTGGTTATTGCTTCAATTTCCCTTACTGATTCTTCTGAATCTTTCCTTATTTTCTTTTATTTATATGATCTAATTCATTTCCTAGGATCAACTTTCTCTTTTCAATGGGTACTCCTAAATCCTTATTATATGGTGGATCTTCATGAGAATCAAATTTTAGAGTTTTAGTTATCTGTTGGACATTTACATTAAGGTATGTTGTTATCATCAGGTATACATACCTATGTACATATGTACGGACATGCATATTCAGCAAATATCTATGTGCTAGGCACTGGACTAGATGCTGAGGATCAAACAGAGAATGAGTAAGAGTCATACAGTCTTTGTCATCATGCACTTTACTTCACTCATAAACGAATCATTCTGAGAAGCTAAAACATCTAGCAAAGGTTGAGGATATGCAGGCTCTCTCTATTCCAACCTAAATTACCTGTCCTTCCTATGGAGAACTCACATTCCTAGCACTGGCTTCTGAACCCATGTTCACCTCCTTTCACTCTTTAAGTCATTTTAAAAATACTATGTTTATGCAGCATGCATACTATGTGCTGCGTTGTGTGTAAGCACAGGCACTTACATGCCATGTGTGGATTGGAGATGGCAGAGGACAATGTTTGAGAGCTGGCTCTTTCCACTCTGAATTCCAGAGACTGAACTTAGGTTAAAGCTTTGACCCGCTGGGCCATGTTGGCCCTTACCCCATTGCTCAGATGAAGATATCAGTCAGCCTTCATGCTCACAAGGCCCTCAGTTTGCTTTGGCCAGAAGGACTCATGTCTGCTTCGAGACACCTAAAGCAGTTAGGATTGATCAGTCACTAATCCGCATGATTGAGAACACCCTAGAAATCAAGGGCTGCAGCTTAGTGTTGAACATAAATCTAATTTGATAACTAAGAATTGGGTAGCTTAAATTGGAGTGTTTAGGTTATTCTTAACTACTTTCCTTAAAATTTGAGCATTTGGTGAAACAGGAAAACAACTACTACTGGCCGTGGTGACTCATGCTTGTAATCCGAGCATTTAGGAGAGGTTGAGGCAGCAGACTCATAAGCTTAAAGTCAACTAGTGTTACACAGGGATTTGGAGAGCAGTTTGGCCTAAGGCCGAGATCCTGTTCCCCCCAACAAATGTTTCTAAGAAGGAGCTTAGCTACACAGAAAGTGCTAGGAAACACTAAAGCTCCAATACATACGTTACGCAGCTGAGAAATAAATGAGGGTTTCGGATGCGGTGGTTCATGTATTCACCTTTACATGTGCTGTATTTCCAATGCAAATGTGATCAAATGGCTGCTTGTTGTGGCCCTTGGCTCCAAACGTTAGAGTTCCAGAAAGACTAATTTCCATTGATTTGGGGAACTTCTGACCTAAACCACAAACGTATCAATCAGTTAGTCTAAAACAAAATTCTACAGCAAATGAGGAAAAAAAAATCAATAGACAAAACCTTGCTCACCAATAATCCAGACCAGCAAACTTTTTTCTCGATATACTTCAAGTTGACCAAAACTAACTTTGTATTCCAAATGGGTAATCGGACCTCTTTAAAAGAGAGAGAGAGAGAGAGAGAGAGAGAGAGAGAGAGAGAACATAGAAAAAAAAACCTCAGAAATAAGTTTTAAAGTTGATGATTCAAATCTTGTTACTGTTATTTACACCATAAAAGCAGATCTATACTCCAACTGCAGAAGAGAACAAAAAATGAATAAGATCTTAGAGAACAGCAGAAATCACATAAACATTTACAGTAACTATATATCACATTAATATTCCTACAGACAATTATAAAATCATATAGATTATATTCATATCACATGCATTGGTAGATTAAAATTATGATTTTACTAATTAAGTACACTTTGTAAGGAGCTACACTGCTGAACACATTTTAAAAGTAGAACTGACCTCCGCTCTAGCTGACTAAGTCACCAGGCGTTGGTGGTTAAGACTGATTCACATAGACCAGAGACACGACAGAAGTCAGGTCAGTGGCACAACGGTCCTTGAGGAAGTTACGCTGACTTAAGTCTGGAATTTATTTACAAATTTAAATGGAAAAAATTGAGGCATCATTTAAAGGTAAATAGATTCTTTCCATGATTACATTTTAGTTCACAATTGTACTCATTTGAAAAACAAAATTACTTAGCTTTTAAAAATATGGTAAATGAAGAAGACACTTTATTGTGGGACAGGAATACACCAGAAGACAGCAACCACGGCGTCATATTACTTGTCCCTACCTGTTGTAGAAAGGTATATGAGCCTCACAGATTTCAAAATTATTTTTTACACTTTCATGAAGTTTTAAATTAACTGTTATTTTCAGTTGTACTTCTTCTTCTTTCATGTGATAAGAACCCAATATTGGTGGGACAGGAACCTGAAAACAGACACAACTCTTAGTATAATTCTATACTATGAGTCTAAGATACAAATGGTGACAGGAAAAAAAAGCCCTGTAGTAATTAATATATTATTCATTAGCTATACATACATATTATAAATACATAAAATATATACTTTATAAATCTGTATACACCGGAATGGCTTTAATTCTAGAGGGCTATTCTACACTGCTTCTACAACAGCAACTTTGGTCCACATCCATGCTGAGAGCAGATTCCCTTCCTCTCTGAACAGACCAGAAAGGCACCTTACAAAACACACTTGCTTCTATTCTTGCTCTTCCGTGTTCTCAGACCTCAGCACGGTCGTCCTCTACACACACTAACTGCTCTGCCCACAGTTCCAAGTGCTTCCTTCCTGTCCTGTGACTATTGTTTCTCCTTTCCAGCCCCCACCCAGCTCAGCAATAGCTTAGCTGGGCATTAATGACTGCCTGAAGAGGAAGCTGCCTGTACACTGGTTTGAGCGAGACAGCTTATTGGTACATTTATGCAAGACACAGGGAAGTCTCTCTTTTATGTAGGCAGAGCATGTGCGAACAGACCCAAAAGACAGGGAACACTGGGAAGGAGAGGACAGACAAGGGAGACTGTCATAACTTGGCTTCTAAGTCTCAGGTAGTCTACATCTAGGTCTTGAATGATAATGAGAATCTTTTATAGGATTCTTCTAGTCAATCTGTCTGGAGCAGGGTTTTCTAATCTAACTGGCTGATAATTAGAAATAGAGACAATTGACACAACACAGTAAAAACATGTCAGACTTTGGGAATTTGGAAGACCTAGGTTCAAACCCAGGCTCTGCCACTTATCGGTCATTTAAGTTCTCTAAGACCCTCACCATCTATAAAATGGACACAATAACATCTACTTTAAGGTCTGTTGGAATTACTAGAGAAAAAGACGCAAAGTGCCTAGGACGGTGACTCACAGCACACACACAGTGAGCATAAATAGCTACGAATACCACATGTTTACTTAGCTGAGACTGTCTGCCTGTTATTTCGTGTTTGTATTTAAAACCATGACTAAATCACATCAGGGTCCATTCTGTGATCTGGGATTCTTAGTTAGAGATTAAAAAGAAAAAACTTCACTGACTGTGAAAATTAATGCTGTTATAGACATGAGAGATAAGAAAGAGGTAGTCTATTCAAAGACATGAACTTCTATCGTATCCACTCCTTCCTGTCCTGTAAATAACTCATGAGAAATTTCCATCCAGGAGCATTCATCAGAGTGTCAGCAGTCTCAACTGTGCGAAGGTGATTTACCGGAGAAGTGTAGTGGCATAAGCTGAATGACTCTAAAGGCGGAGAGAACGGGAATTTATAAGGCCCACTAAATGCAGAATCATCCATTGTATCAAGGCTACTAGTGGTCAGAATGGCTGAATCAAGAGAAGTCACACAAGGATGAACGATAATATCTTGAAGTGGAGATCCATTGGTGGGGAGATTCAAGCTGATAGTAACACTTGGCATGATTCCTTCCAAATCACACTGGAAAGCAAGCAGAAACAAGAATTACCAAGATCTTACAGCAGTGCAGCTTACCTGAGGCTTTTCTGAATTCAAGTCACTTCTCCCAACGCATCTTTTCTCTATGCATTATTCTCTTTGCTCTGTTTTCTGATTAGCAATTTGATAGTTAGCCAAGCCAGTGGTCAGAAAGGCTTCACAGACCCCTTGGCTCTCCTTTAAGCCCATATAAAAGCTAGTTCAAATCCACTGGTTTCTCTCAGGACCCTGACAACCAGGCCCTTACAATGCTACCGTTCACTAGCTCAATCTGACTTGTTTTCGTCTAGTCCAGTGGTTCTCAAACTGTGGGACATGATTCCCTGGGGGTGAACAACCGTTTTACAGGGTCGTACATCAGACATCCTACATATCAGATCCAATGAGTACAATTCATAATAGTAGCAAAGTCAGTGACGAAATAGCAATGGAAACTATGGTTGCGGGGGAGGGGCACCACAAGAACTGTATGAAAGGGTGGCACATAGTTAGGAAGTTTGAGAAGCACTGCTCGAGCCCTCCAGCCACACTGACTCCAGACTCAGACATTTCAATGGCTCCTCTTTCATTTGGTATACTTTTATGCCTTTCATTGTTTGGTTCCCATCTAACTCTAATCTTCTACCCCTTGATTTACATTGCAAACGTATAGAAATTCTGCATTTTTTCTGAATAAACCATCCCGTCTTGTCCTTCCATGCGCACCCGAGCACCTGCTGGTCCTTGCCGGTGTGCTTTCTCCCGATACAGCGTTTTACTTAGTCAGGAGCCATCACTGTCTGGGGAAAGGCACTTTCAGGCAAGCTTGACAGTTTGATCCCCAGGACCCACATGGTAGGAGAGGACCAACTCCCCCAAGTTGCCCTCTGACCTCTATGTGTGTGCTGAGACATGTGCACCCACATTCATAACCCACACACACAAATTTATTTTGGTTTAAAAGAAAGCTTTGCACTCTTTATGCCTAGCTCATTTTGATTGTGTAAGCCTTACACTGCACTGCCTAACAGTCTGTTTCTGCATGGAGACACAGGGTCTCCTATGTGACTGAGTTGGCTTGGCCATGGTAGGGTAACCATGAAGGATTTCATTATCCTTGGGAGGTTGGGGAAGGCAGGTAAGACAGCTCCATAGGTCTTTTCACGAGCTCCTATGTATGACTACCAGGGCCAGATGATAGAGCAGTTTTACAGCTCTCTCCTTAAACCCAGATGACAGGGCACTTTCCCAGCTCTCTCCTGAAATCCCAGATGATAGAGCCACGTTCCCAGCTCTCTCCGTAAATCCCAGCTTTGAGGTTCAACACACTAACACACAGTTCAGACTTCTCTGTGAACTCCTCTACCTAGTCCAGTCTCCTGAATGAAGTCTTGGTTGACTTGTTTCTGTAACCAAAAGAAAACATTTATTCCCCAGCTCCTCTGGTACTTGAGAGTCTCAATGTCTTTACTTCATAAGCCTACACCAACACACCTGGTTCTTGGAGCTGGAGTTACAAGCAGTTGGCTGTGAACTGCCTGGTGTGGGCGCTGAGAACCAGACCTGGGTTCTCTGCAAGAACAGTAAGTACTCCCATTTGCTGAGCCATCCCTCCAGCCCTTATTCACTTTGCAAAGTGCTGGATTCAATTAGCAAAATGAGCCATGTTTGATTAGACACACAAGGTGTTTAGCAGACGGACTCGGCAGGCAGAGTGCTCAGGTCAGATGCTACACGCAATCTGCACACGCAGTCACCGCTGGTCACCATGTGATCTGTGCTCCTATTTGTTCCCCTCTTGCAGCTTCGCGCTCTTTCTCAGCAAGAGCTGCGCTGTGCTTCCTCACATATCCAATGCTATTCCCAGCAGAGCCTGAAACTGCTTCTATTTCATATCCTTTTCAAATCTTCAACCTTATTTCCTCCCCAATATCAATATAAAATCTTTCACTTTGAAATGTTTCAAATACCTGTTTAATTTTATGCTATGTGTGTTCACCAGGGTGCATGCATGTGCATCACATGTAAGCAGGAGCCCACAGAGGACAGAGGAGGTGTCAGATGCCCAGGAACGGCAATTCGACAGCTGTGAGCCACCATGTGGGTGTTGGGAACCAAACTCAGGTCCTCTGCAGGAGCAATACTTGCTCTTGACCACTGAGCCATCTCACCGTGTCTGATCTACCATCTAACACATAGCAGTTCATAGTGTATCTGCTTCAACAGTAGGCAGGCATACTGAACTGTGCTGGGGCACAATTAGTAGCTTAGAAAGGTCTTTTTTTTCTACTTTGTGACAATTACAAGAATATCAAATTTGAAATTTGAATTAAAAAAATAGGTGTTATATAACATTTGTAAATTAGCAAGAATAAAAGTCTTGATTTGTTATTTATTGAGATAATAGACACCCAGATATTTAAGAGTAAAGAGTATTAAAACCTAAAGCATCATTTACGTTCATTAAATTTTTTCCTAGCAGTGTATCATTCACAATGAGATCGAAGAAACTGCACCTTTATGGAAACCGGCACAACTCCCGCTGTCTAGTCACTTAAAATACTGTAAGTACAGGATGAGAACCGCTATTCCAGAAGGAATCTCTATACACCCTTTTAAAATCCTTTTGCATATATGAATCTGGACCTGAGAACTAGGAACTATAAAAGAAGACACATAGAAGGCTATCTTATTTTAAAATAATAAAAGATTTACAAAGTTAGGCGACTTTGTAAAGACACCGGTCATTTAGAGGTAATGGACAGCCTCAGAGAAACATTTACTATTAGGCTGAGGTATGCGCCATTATCCCTCCCCACTCTAAAGCACTTTTTAGAAAATTGCATTGATTGATTTTAGTGTATATGAGCATGTATGTGTGTATACATATGTGTATAAGCATGTATGCTACAGAACATGTGTGGAGGTTAGGGGAAAACTTGTGAGAGTCAGTTCTCTCACCACATGAGAGTTGGCAATGGAACTCAGATTGTTAGGCTTGGAGAAAAGTACCTTTACCGGCTGAGCCATCTCACCAGCCCCTCCTTTATTTAAAAACCATTTTCATTATGGTCATTTGAACCAGGGTGAAGACAGTAACTCACACTTCCCACAAACAAGAAACTAGGGTCAGCTTATCAATGAGCAGAGAAATGTATACATCATGTTAATCACAATATGTGTAACATCCAGGAGGAAGAACAGCAGCCTTTTCTAATTTTTATTGCACTGAACTCACGAGGAAAAGACTCAGCACCTTAAGAGTGATGAATGACACAGCCCATGGTTTTCAAGCTTCTCAAAATAGCTCTTCCTAATAGGATGAACAACTTGAATGCAATTTTGAGCAGAACAGAAACTTTTAGCATAGACAAAACTTTTAGGTTACTTTAATTATAAAAGAGTCAACGTCGTTATCTAATTCTGTTCTTAAAATAGATTTTATCCATAGGATTTACATACAGTAACTAAATGGTAAATTTACAAAATATATAAAATAAAGGACCAAAAAAGATATTTGAGCATACTATTAATACATAAATGTAGTGTTTAATTGGAGGACTTTGTTGATTATTATTCAACCTGATGTTAATCATTGCTATCTGTACTGATGTTTCCACTTTCCCCATTTTCTAACTTTAAGACAGATAATTCTATCATTGAGCTATTTAAATAAAATAAGCACCCTCTTGTTATTTGATGTGAAGTCAGAGGACTTGTCAATTCTTTCCTAGAGAAACGGAAGTGAGATGGCGCTACAGGATATTCACAAGGTGTCCCAAACACCTCTTTTCCAGAGGTGGATTTGATTCTGTGTGTCCTCATGTAACCAGACTTAGTGATTGGCTTTGCATCTAACAAACAGAACATAATAGAAAAGATGCTGTGGCTTTTCAGAGTAAGTCGTGAGAACCATAGCTTGAATCTTCTTCTCTTTCACACATACACAAGCACACACTATCTGATCTGAAAGAGGACAGCCACCAAGTGGTGAGGACAAGCCAGTGGAGACATGTGAAGTGGGGACCAGGCCTCCTCCCATCAGCCCACACTGACTTGACAGTTGTGTGAGTCATGTTGCAAGCAGATATTCAAGCCCCAGACAGATCTTCAGATGATAAGAGCTCCAACCAATACCCTGACTAGAGGCTCATGAGATTCTCTACTGAAGATTCCCAGCGAAGCTGCTCCTAAAGTTGTGACCCACAGAAACTATTAAGATAATGTCCATTTTAGAGCAATGAGATAATTCATTGCATAACAGTCATTAAGTGAATAATTTGCAAAAAATACAGAAAGATAAAATTTATCCTTAGCTGCTGCTAAGGATAACAATCACAACTTTTAAAACTGTAAAAGACAAGCTGCAACATCTTCTGTTCTCCAGTGTTAAATGGTGTGACAAAGCAAATCCTGGAGAAAAGCTCACCTTGCAAGCGACTGTCCCAACAACTTGCCATGTGTCTGCTGCATCCTGTTTACCATACTGCATGCACTTCACTTTTTCAGTGATAGAAATAGAAATCTGAGGCTTTCCTTTGTATGCTCCAACTTTCCATGCTGGCTGTTTGTGTGGCTGAGTCACAGATGAGAAATTAGTACTACTCAGTGAATTCTGCAAGTTAGTGTCCAACAGAGTACCCAAAGGACAAGCCTGCAGAAGCAGGTCAGGCAACTGGCTCAACTTTGTGTTTAGGTCTGTGTCACTTTTCTGACTTGAGGAGTAAAGAAAATCCTGTATCCCGAAAAGCAGTTCCAAGCCTTGTGAGACTCCACTAACACTAACTACAGATGGACGAGGAGACAGAGCTTGTTCAACCAGTGGAACACTTGCATAAATCATATCGTTCCTCAGAAAAGCAATGACTGGCCAGAGTTCTTCACCGCCTACTGAAAGTCCATAGATGGGTGATTTGCTGGTGTGTGAGCAGCTATCGCGCCTCTCCACGAAGTCTTTATCATCACCCGATAATCTCAGGTGGAAGAGTAATGCCTTCAGGAAGGGACCATCTTCGGGTACAGGAACATAACTCACTCCATTGAAGATCTTGGCTCGCTTTTCAACAGTAGGGTATCGTCTGTATCAGGGAAACAGAAACATTACAAACGATCCTTCCACGTACATCAATGGAAGAATTAAAAGGCTTTAAGACAGAAGGCAAACAGTCATAGCTATAAAACATAAACCAATGAATAAATAACATGCACTACCAAAGGAAAAAACCCTAAGCCATTAAACCTGCTAATGTGTGACTGGAACAAATGTTTCCTATTTAGGATGTTATCTCAAGTGATAAAATGTACTATTTACTGTGGAAAGTGACTCAATTTAATTAGTTTTTTAAACAGGTAGAGTACATGTTTCTAATTCAAAACCTTTGTTTTAAAGCCACTCAGATTCCCTCTTGGAAGATGTTATGGTTAATCTGACTGTCAACTTGATGGGATGTAGTGTTGCGGGATATTCAATCACACTGTGAAACTCTGACACTGTTAATAAAATCAACTTTGGATCGGGGTGGAACCAGCGACTAGTTGACAAGAATTAGCTATAGAGAGCACAGAGGACCCAGGAAAACGGACAGAGAGATGCACAGAAAGGAGTGGGTAGGGACTTAGAGAGTTTTGATCTTTGGCTTGAGATGAGCGGAAAGATACTTCTCTTGCTGGGTCTCTAGTCGAAAGTGAAGCTCAGCTGGTTGCTCTTTGGCTTCTCTGATCTAGCAAGTTTTCACACCAACATCTGACTCTCAAGGTTTCACTGGTATACAGAATAATAAAGTCTTAGTTAAAATCTACACTTGCCCTCTGCGGCCAAGATGGTGACCACAGGACCGGAAACCTTGCCAGGCCGCAGTCTGAGGGGAAGGATGTTGACTGCGGAGTGGTGGGTGCAGCAGTAGTTAAAATAGCAGAAGATTCAGGTGCAGTCGCTAAACCAACAGAAAAACAATTTCCCATACGGAAACAGATCTTTGGGTATGTCTGTGGGACAAGGTTCTAGATTAGGCTGGGGTTGGAAGTCCCACCCTGAGCACAGGTGACCTCGCACCATGGGCTGGGTCCTGAGCTGAATGAGATGGAGAAAGAGTGGGGGCAGTATTAGCTGCTCTCTGCATCCTGATGTGCATGCTGTGTGACCAGCTGCCTCATGCTCCTGGACCACGTCTCCAACCTGATGGACTGTACCCTTAAACTTTGAGTCAAAATAAATTCTTTTCTCTCAAATATCTATAATAAGGGGTTTTGCTTTTTTAATTCTACCTTAGATTAATCACAAAGTGATTATATTTACGCCTCTAAATTTTTAGATTCATTTATTGAGATTATACTAATCTACATAATGAATAACAGATGCCCTGAATGTTCTTAACAACCCTTGTAAAATAGGGGAGATCATTTTGTAATACTGGCTTATCTCTATAGTACTGAAAGATATTTAGAGATAATAAAAAAGAGAGAAATCAAATTAATCCTTTACAGTCTATGCGCACTGGGTAGACAGTTAACTTACTAACCTCTCTGCCCCATTGCAAACCAGAAGACGTGCAGGCCCCTTCAGTCTTCTGTGAGACTCCACTAATCACGGCCACACCTCTCTCCAGGGCTAAGGACTGAGTCACTAGATCCTAAACACTGGTTTTCACTTTCAAAAAATATACTTTTCTTTATTCCTTTTCCTTCTACTTCAAGGTTCAGAATAAAGTTATCGACAACTCATTTTTTGAGTAAATAAGCAAGCCCTCTGTGATGGCGCTTCTTGGTTGTCGAATTGACCATATCTGGAATTAACTAAAACCCATGTGGCTGGGCACACCTCTGAGGGTTTTTTTTTTTTTTTCTAAATTAAATCTTTTAAAGTGGGAAACTCCACCTCTAATCTGGGCCACACCTTTGTCTGGCAGCCTATGTAAAGGTCATGGAAGAAGGGAGCCTACTTTCTTTGCCTGCTTCCCTTCAATCTTGCTGACAAGTCAATTCCTTCTCTGCACTGGGGACTTCTTGGGGACTCCAGTGTACACAGAAGGTCAGCTGAGACATCCAGCTTCACAGACTGAACAACCACTGGACTCTTTGACTTTGCATTGGTAGACAGCCATTATTGGACAACTAGTGGGTAACCAAAGGCTGTTACCCACTTCAGTAAACACACACACACACACACACACACACACTACACACACAAAATGTTCATTCTATCTGTTCTGTTCCTCTAAAGAACCCTGACTAATATACTCTCCTAAGGCCATTTTCCTATTTATAAAATACATGAGAGGTCAAGAGGTATATGTCAGTGGAAGAGAATTTATTTAGCATGCATGGAACACTAGGTTCAATCTCCAGCACCAAAAACAAACTAAAACCTAGCAAATGGATAGCTACTACTAAGATTTCTTTTTATAATTTTCATAACAATATTTTCCTCTAATAAGATACTAATGTTTGATAATAAATAAAAATAATGCATTGAAATAATCTACTAATTAGTGGACCTTCACTTAGATTCTTACGCATTTTTCTGATTGAAAAGGGGAAAAATTAGCTAATATACCATTAGTGACTTGTCTTACTCTCACAGTTGATTATAAAGAAAATAAACTAATCTAGGACCTTACACAATGTCTTAATATGTGTTTAAAATTTTGTTAGCTGATTTAATCTGTTATTTCAAACTAATCGAGGTTTTGTTTCATGTTGTGGGATCTTTTGCTCACACTCTTGACACTCCCAAGACTGCCCAATAAAGTTCTACCTTGAACCAGGGGTGGATCCAGTGACTAGCTGACCAGAACTGGTCATAGAGAAGCCAGCAATTTCGACAGAGAAGGCACACAGGAAGGAAAGGGCAGGAGCTTTCTCGGTTCTGGGACCAGGGAAGAGCCTCTTGCAGTGTCTCTAATTGCCACTCAGCCTCTCTGGGCTAGCAGGTTTTCATCCCAGCCTTTGACTCCTGAGTCTTATTGGTAAATTGAACGATAGAGACTTAATTTAAACCTATATATTGCAGTCATGGCAGAGCTGGGGCTGAAGGATCAGAATCCTGGCCAGGCCATGGCCCGAGTGGCCGGCAGGGCATTGACTGAGGGGCTGTGGGATAGCAGATGATAATTAAAATATCAGTAGATTCATGTGCAGTCATTGAGTCGACAGAAAAACATCAGTTTCAAGACAGGATTAAGTGTCCCTATAGCTATGGGTGTAATACCAATCTGAGGTGCATCCAGACTGTTATACGAAGATCGTTCGCCCTCTTTTATCATAAGTTATAGCCATTACTCTTTGGTGTGTATGTGGAGAATATGCAGTGCTGTGACTCTTTCCTCTGGGCGGAGACAGAGTAGCTATGATGACCCAGTCAGGACTGACAGGAACCTCTCAAGGCCTCCTCTCCCCAAGACACCAACACTACCGCACAACAGGTAAACAACTGACTTGGGGGACTGTGGCTGTGTGTCTTCTTGTGAGTCACCTATGCTCCCTTAAGTAATCCCAACAAACACACTGGTTTGTCAAGCTCAACTTGAATAGATTCCTTTGGTCTGTTACTGTCTTTTAAGTCTAGGGTTATTACACATTTATAAGAAGAATTCTAATTGGTCGAGTCAGCTATCAGGGTAAAAGCCGAAGGATCAGAGAAGCAAAGCAGTCAACCACTAGAGAATTCTTACTTCTACCAATGTTTGGACCAAAGGGTGATCCAGTCTATAAGAATCCTCAGACTGCTGCTGTCTCTATGAAACCTCAGACTGCATCCATCTCTATGATCCTCAGACTGCATGCTCAGACTGAATCCTTAGACTGCATCTAAGCTCTTGTCTCCTTCCACCTTACATCCCTGTCTCCACCTCCCTAGTGCTGGGATTAAAGGTATGTGACTTGCAAGTACTGGGATTAAAGATGTGAGCTGCCACCACCTGGCTCTGCTTCTCTTTTAAACTGAATCAATTTCATATAACCCAGGGTGGCCTTGAACTCACAGAGATCCGTCTGCCTCTGTCTCCTAAGCGCTGGGATTAAAGGTGTGTGCCACCACTGCCTGGCCTCTATGGCTAACTAGTGGCTTGCTCTGCACTGCAATCTTCAGGCAAGCTTTATGTAGTAGATTCCAAAATATTACTACATACATTTCTTTATATCTCTTCCCAGGACAGGCTAAGGAACATATGTTAATTCATATCTACTGGCCTTAACATCAGCTTCAAGTGGTCAGAAATCTGAAAATGCAGAACTTTACAAAACTTGCAATTCATTCAATAATACAGAATTAAAGCAACACATAGATGAATCCATCACGTGACCCCCCCCCCAACTTGCTAACTCCATAGAGATGTAGTGAAACTTACTTAAACGTGTCTGAATGTGTCGTCTAAAGTACGTAATATGCACAACTGGGAAAGCAATCCCAAAACCAATTTTACTCTCATTTCCCAATTCTGTGTATATACGTGTGTGTGTGTGTGTGTGTGTGTGTGTGTGTGTGTGTGTGGTGTGGGAGAATTGTCTGTCAATTCTGTTTTAAATAAATGCTAATTGGCCAAGCAGGAAGTATAGGCGGGTCAACCAGAGAGGAAGTAGAGGTGGGGCAATGAGAACAGGAGTATTCTGGGAAGAAGGAAGCTCTTCCCCCATTTCTGCCCAGACCACCAAAGAAGCAGGATGTGGACCTGCCCTGCTGAAAAAGGTACTGAGCCATGTGGCCAACATAGATAAGAATAATGGCTTAATATAAGCTATGAGAGCTAATAAGAAGCCTGAGTTAATGGGAAAATCAGTTTATAATTAATTCAGACTCTGTGTGATTTTCTTTGGGGGCTTACTGGCTGTGGGAACTGGGCAGGATGGAAACCCCAACCAACAAGCCTATATATGTGGAGTGGTGGGGGTGGGTATGTGCATTTGAGTGCAGATGGCTTTGGAGTCCAGAAGATGCTGGATCCATTTGGGGCTAGAGTTAGTGGTGGCTGGTGAGCTGCACTACGTGGGTTCTGGGAAATAAACTCTGGTCCTCTGAAAGAGCAAGTAAATGTTCTTAATTACCAAGCATCTCTTCAGCTCTGCATGAATTCTTCAAATGGGCTTACTTTTTCAATTACCTAAAGTCTCATTTCAATTACAATGCACAAAATCAGAACATTGGCACAAAAAAGACAAAGTAATAGAACAGAGATAGATCAATGTTTATATAAAGGAATATAGCAAACATCAATAGTGAGCCAAGTGGCTTACCTGATGATGTCAGGAAAACTGTCAAATAGCATAAAGAAAAGGTGAACTTCCCATTTACCACCATATGCAAAGCTGAACTTCAAACAGACTAAAGGCTTAAATGTAACAGACAAAACTATACAGAATGAATAAATTGGTATCTTTGGAAAGTAAAGTTAATTCACAGAAGAGGAAACCCAAGAGACAAAATACAAGCAGCTTCCCAAATGCTAACACATTCATTAGAAATTAGTGAATTTCTGTACTTTTATGACTCTTCCCCTAATTTTTACCAACAAAGGTAATCTAATTTCTATTTGTATATCTTTCTCTAACAATATTTGCTCATCTTTTGGGTTTCCTTTTCTGCAGCTAGTCTGGTCTATGTATTGAGTTCTAGGTCAGCCAGTGCTACGCAGTGCCGGTCTCAAAATAACAACAAAGACCTAATCATGAGTTCCTCAGTCACACTACCCACATGTGCTTACTGTTACTGGTTTGTAACATTAGCATAGACTTAGAACCCATTCCCTTTCTGTCATGCAGGAAGTTCGAGTGTAGGTGCTGCTTTCCAAGAAAGCAAAGCTACTCAGTAAGTCAGAGGCTTCTCAGAAATACTGCCAAGAACAGGAAACAACCTCAAGAGTGACATGAAATTAAAAAGTTTCTGTAAAACAAATAAAATTACAAGCAAAGTGGAGAGAGAGACAGCCTACAGATTGGGGAAAAAACTTGGCCAGCAATACTTTATAAAGCAGTTAATATCTTGTATAAAGAAGTGCAGAAACCACACACACACACACACACACACACACACACACACACACACACTTCCCCAAACTTCCAATCAATAAACGGAGAAATGAACTCAATAATAAGTTCTGAAAAGAAACAAAAATAGCTTAAAAAATTTTTTTTAGAAGAGTACACGATCGCTTTCCGTATTTTAAACTACTGTATAGTCCTCGTCGTAGAATTATTTTGGTAAGAAATGGCAAAATCTAAAAATGGGATCAAATCATTTATGTCACCTAGGAAAAAATTATCGTAATTTAAGTTTCTATTGTTCCTTCTATGTTGTTCAACCACTAAAAACTGCAAACAATAATGACTTCTAGCAATCACGTACACTGATAAGATGAAAACAGTCTATTGCTCCACAAGGAGTTTTTGGAAGAATGTATACTCTAAAATAATTTTGCCACTGAAAGTTGAAAAACCTGAAACATGCTTAGTGCTCAGTAAGTTTTTTTTTAAATTTCATTATATCTGTACCAATCTTAAACAGATGGAATTCATTTTAAGATACAATAATACAGCCGGGTATGGTGGTCCACACCTTTAATCCCAGCACTCCAGAGGCAGAGACAGAGAGATGTCTGTAAATTCGAGGACAGTCTGGTCTACATAGCGAGTTCCAGGATTGCTAGGGGTATTTTTGCCTCACAACAACAACAACAACAACAACAAAGATAGCAACGTGTCAAGCAACTCATTTCTTACAACAATGTCAGAAGGTACAGCATACAAAGGTTCACCCGGTCAGCGGCGCTCAGAGAGCTGTTCCGGACAGATTTGGAATTCAGTGCACACAGGAACGATCAAGTGCACGCGACCCGTTCTGGGCGTCACTACGCCTGACGACGCAGACTCGCAATTACCTGGAGAACCTGACGGTGCCACCGGGCGGAGTTCCCGGCTCGTGACGGATGAGCCACACTGCTCGCAGGGCCATGGTAAGCAGCCGCAGTATCAGACCATCACAGAAACTAAAGCCGCCATCCTGCCAGAGCAGACCGGCCTTGGGATGGACTCCGCCAGGGAACGTCGGCGTTCACTGCGCGCCGCAAGAGCTCACGGGAGACGCTCGCTCTTTCCACTGCGGTGACTCAAGTCCGCCGGTCCCTCCAGGAAGTCAATACACACCTCGGAAAGTCCAGGAACCCGCACCCGAATCTCGACGGACCTTCCACTTCCGGGACGGCGGCCCGCGAGGCTCAAGGCGCGTCGCTCGCTCTCAGAGGCGCGCCTCCTCGGCCCGCCTGCTCCGCCAGGTCCGCCGAGCGCGCGCAGCGCCACTTCCGGCGTGCGAGGCGGTGACAATGGGAGCGGCGCGGGCGGCGCCGGGAGGCAGCTGACAGGCGTCTGCGGCTCCGCTTCATGGCCGCTCTCCCGCGCAGCCTGCGCTGTGTGAGGACCCGGGCGGCCCGCGGCCGTCCGCAGCCGGGGCCGGAGGCGGGAGGCCGAGTTGGGACGTGCGAGCCGCGCCGCTGAGGCGCAGCATGTGAAGCGGAGACGGCCTCGAGCGCGGGGCGAGCCTCTCAGCCGGCCGGCATGGCCACGACGGCCGAGCTCTTCGAGGTGGGTCCCGGGGCTCGGCGGGGGAGGGGCGGGGACGGACGCCGGGCCTCGCTCGGGTCGCCGGGGCCGAGGTGCTGGCGGCGGGAGCCCCGGCTAGGCGAGCCGGGTCCTCCGTGCGGATCCTCGCGCCGAGCGGGGCAGCGGGGGCCACCGCAGCCGGGGCTCTCGGAGACCTGTCCCCGTGGACGGCCCGGCAGGCTGGAAGTGGCACCGGGTGCCTGCCGGCTTACCGTACAGGCTGAAAGCCTGGGGCATGTTTTAGCACAATAAAGGCCTGCTTAGCCTCACCGGTGGGCTTAGGGCAGCGCCGCAGCTCACGGTGTTTAATTGCCGTGGAACCACCCCGCTGCTACTTGGAGAATCCTTAAGGTGCGAGGTGCTGTGGGCGGTCAGATGTATTTCTTTAGTGTCCGGATACTTCAACTTGAAAATTGGATTTGGTGGTGTTCGTTGTAAGAAGCTGTGATGTTTGAGATAATGGAATGGGTGACAAAACAAATGAAACAATGTTTCCTTATGTGAAAAAAAATAGAAATAGAGATAAAAGGAAAAATGAAGGCTCTGCCGGGCTTACTTCCTAACAACAGAAGTGTGAGTTGTAAAGCACACTGCGGTTCCAGTAAGAATGTCACCATGGGTGAAAAATCGGGTCCTCTCGATTTGAGCTTCAGCGTGGATTGTGGCTTGAAGTTTAAATGTCGTGGTTTCCATAACAAACTCAACTTTTTTCACTGTTACTTTTTTGTTACTGCACCTTGGCTTGCAGTTATGCCTAGCACAGACATCGCATTTGTTCAGTGAAATAGCATGCTTAAATTGTAAGCTATAATGAAAGTGATTTGAGTGGAGGGTTATAATTAAATTTAAGAAGAATTGTTGCTTTTTCTCAGGTGTAGTGTCTGGAGATGCACAGTATTAGCGTCTCTAATCATAAAATTCTGCCATCTGTTTATTTACACTGGGCCAAGGAAACTGTCTTAGTCCTCTGAACGTTTACTGTGTATCCTTGATCAAAATACTAGGTAATTCTGTAGTTCCTTGCTTCAATTTTTACATCGTTACAGGCTTTGAGATATTTAAATAATGGGTTTCACTAGTCACTAATTAACAGAAAACCATCCCATTACTCTACTGCTACAATGAGTTCTCTTTGATGCTAGCAGTTTTGTATTGGATCATGCTCTATTTCCTTGAAATGTATGACCAGATGAATCCAGTAACTTACTTGAAAATGTGTTTTCTTTCCCAGGGATGAAGAAAAGGGGGTGAAGAAATGTATGTTTGTTCTCTAGGTCTTGCCATTTAGTGGAGCGTTGTTAAAGTTGTTTAACTTAGACCAGTTCTGTAGTAGCTGATTAGGGAGCCGGTGCTGGTGCAGTCACCAGAAGGTTCTTAGGACAAACTTAAGCATATCGATAAGATACATGACTCCCTCGTCATATGTATCTTATTTCATCAAAGTTAAAAGCATAGTAATAGCTACAATTAAATATTATCAGTTATGCATAATTAAGAAGTCTATTAGTGTTTTCCTGAATTGCTGTAAGTCTAACCCTGCAAGGACTCTGCTCATGAGTAAATTTCATTCCCCAAGTGAAAAGTTGACTTTTTTGCTCTAGGAAGGGGAGAAAGGAAAAGGCCCCCAGTCCCTGCTGCCATTTCTGCAGCTACTGTCATCACTATGGGTTGCAGATCTCTTGTTTCCTATTCTAAACCACAGCTGGAGACCTGGGGGAAACGGCAGGATGTAGTCAAGGATATTTTGTTTTTATGCATCCTGGTTTTCATGTTCTACTAAATAAAATTGTACTTTCATTTTCCACATTAGAAAAATTTAATGGAAACAAAGTAGAGCTTTGAACCCATGAAATTTCATTGTTAACTCTGCTTCTTGTAAAATCTTATTATTGGTTTGGTGACTCATCTTTTTTAACAGACAACTTCTGACAATAAAATCAAACTGTAGGATCTTTCCTCAGTTGACAGAATGATTTATTAATAGATGAGTCAGTGGTTGCAATAATGTGCTGGAAGTTTCCCAGAATACCCTTCTTAGTTTGATTTCTTGTTGACAGGTCTTTCTGAAAGAATCCATCTGTGGTGTTTCTGAGTAATAAACTCAGGATGGCCTATCAGAACTGAGATTCCTCAGTGGTTTGGGTTAATGATATATTCAGCATATCAAAGAATAGCTTGAGTGGTAAATTCCTTTTCTGTTGCTTCAGACATTGCTCTTTTACTTCTACTACTGAAAATACTTTCTTATTCCTTTGCTGAATGGCTCTCCTGTCGTTCTTACATATTCTTCCCATTTCTCTGGGCAGCTTACATTTTATAGGAGAGTACGTTATTAAAAACTAGAGTTCTTTATTCATTCAGGAAATATTTTTGAGCACCCATCAACTTCAAGATAAAGTGCTAAGCTTATCAACACTGCATGTCTCCTCAGACATGCCACAGAAAGTGCATTTTTACATGGATGCAACTGACATTCCAGACATTGGGTTTAAAAGATCACAAAGTAAAATTATAGATGGGATAACTGATAAACCCGGTATAGAGTAAGGGCAGGCACCTCTTTCCTGGATAATTAGGAAAGGTTTCATGTAATATCGTAAGTTAGGTATTGATAGAAGAGTAAAAACTTCAAGCAGGAGAAAGGAATTCTAAGGCAGTGATAGAAGGTAAGTCAAGATAAGGGAGGCATGTGTGTGCTTGCCTGTGTGTGTGTGTGTGTGTGTGTGTGTGTGTGTGTAGGGAGTGGTGACTCATGGCAAGTCTTCAATGATAAGAGTTTGTGGAAGTTTTGAGACAGCTTTTGTAGATCCTGCGTGAAGGAACTGAGGACTTTTCCCTAGTAGGTTTAAGTGAGTCATAAGACTACAGTTAGTGTGTAGGATGGCTTTCAGTGGGGATTACAGACTGTCATTGTCATCGACATCTCCTCCTGTCATTTGTTAATCTTTCCAGAATTGTCTGTTGCTGATTCATTAGCCTAGATGTAAAAATCTTAAACTAGTTTAATGGGAACAGAAAAAAAATCAGAGAATTTGGGGAGACATTTTGAAAAACAACAAAAAGAATTTGGTTACTAAGACGTTAATTCGTGTGTATATAAAGTTGTGAAGGTAGGCGATTAAATATGTTAACCTCTGCAAAGAAAACTGGTAGAACCCTTTAAGGGAGAAAAAATACTTTAAGTATTTATGGAGAGAAAGAATGAATTTTTAAGTATGTTAGGCTGGATCTAGTGGTACTGATTTATAACCCTAGCTACTCTAGAGACCACTGCAAGAAAATTGCTAGTTCAAGACCAGCTTGGGGCAACTTAGATTCTTATCTCAAAATAAGTAGAAAGGCTTAGGACATGCTGAATGCCTGACTAGCATACAGAAGGTTCTCGGTTCAACCTCCAGTGTTGCAAAAAGGAAAAAAAAGAAGTATAGATTAAAGCTGGGTGTCGTAGTACATACCTGTAATCCCAACAGTTGGGAGGTGGGCAGGAGAATTGGAAGTTCAAGTGACTTGGCTACAGAGTGAGACCCTGTTTCAAAAAGCCAGAAATAAAACCAAAACAGCAAAAAGGACTTTTTAAAAGTATCCTATGAAGATATCAGAAGGCAATCACTATTAACTGTAAATATATATGAATAAGTAACTTAGAAGGAAGTCACAAGAAGTTTTAGCACTTTATAAATGATTGTATGGATGATAACTTGGACCTGGATGGATGGCACCTATCAACTGTACATCTCATTAGTTGGAGGATTTGAGCAGGTTACCTATTTTCTTTGTACTGCTGTTTTCTCATTGTTGAAGCTTATTTTGAAGATTACCTTAAATTTGATAAACTTCTTAGAGAATGATAGCTGCTTTGAATTTAAGTAGATTAGTGGGACAGGAGGGACCTGGCATGGTAGTGTATATACTTGTGATTATGGTGTTGGTTTGCAGAGCAGGCAGAGTGTTGAGTTTGAAGTCAGCTTGGGCTATATGGCAAGTTGCCCCCTCCCCCTGAAAAAAAAAAACAAAAAACCAAGATTGAGCCTCCAGGGAGAAAAGCCTTTCAGATAGTTACACTAGAGAGAGTCATAGCCGACTACAGGGAGAGAGTACAAAAGTGACTGGAAGGTTGTGTTACCCATGGTGTCTGCAGCAAGGTCTGTCACCCTATAGTATGACTCACCCTCATCCTTTTGGGTCTGTGCTTTGTCAAGCCAGTTGACATGGAATTGTCATGTCATGGAATGACATAGAATTCCATTCTAATTTGAAGAAAGGGATTTAGCAGGGGTGAGGAAACACACACAGCAGCAGACACCAGACTAAAGGACTCAGAAAGCCAAAAAATTCCTCTAAGATTAAAATGTTTTAAACTCAGTAATTTCAGCTTGATCCTACTGAAAAATTAAAACAAACCTTTGAGCTTTCTTTTCTGTTATCCTCATTTCTTGGAACTGAAATAAATGAGATGAAAGAGTGGGGCAAGGGTGATATCTAAAGACCATTCCTATTTTAAAATTTTTAAATCTAATTTTGTGATTCTGTTAAATCATGTAAAAGATACCATTAAATTCTATTACTTTTCCTTTGGAGCCTAAAACATGAGATATTTTTCAGAAATAAAGCGTATTCTTTAATGGAAGAGAGATTTTACTTAATATAACCTAAAAAAATGATACAGCTCTAACTACCATTGTTGAGTTTTTTTAAGCAATGGTACCTCCTTCAAGATTGTATTGGTACTTTCTAAAAAACTTTGAAAGTTTGTCTTGATTTAGTATTTTAATGTGCTTTATTTTTCTACCTTTCCAGATTAATTGGAGATCTATCATGGTAGCCTGAAAAGAAGGATTTTATAGTGCTTTTCAGATAACCAATAATAAATAGAGTTTATTAATTTATAGTAAATATATAAAAATATCATTAGCAAACCCAATGGGCCAAAGAGGGGGGGGCAAAATCATTTTCTTTCAGTGTTATTGTATTGGGCTCATATTTCTAATATATCTTTTATTGGTAGCACCATGTAATGCCAATCTCTTACTTCTGGTTCATGAACTAATAGTTTGGGTTTGCATGTATGAGGTGTGAGTTTCAAGAGCCTTTAAAGGGGGTTTGCACATATCCCTAGCTAGCCAGCATTTTGGCTTGTTCAGCATTGTTCCATTGACTACAGATGGGAAGGAAAAACAGCATGTGACAGAGCTTGCCTTCGCTCTTAGTTAAAATAAGAAGAGAGTAAGTTAGAAAAAATTGTTATGAAACAGTAAGTCTGTGCTGGTGTCACAAGACTATGATCCAGCTTCTTGAGTCTGAGGCAGAAAGATTCAGAGTTCAGTGCCTGGCTGGACAAGATTGAGTCCAGGGCCAGTCTGGGCAGTGTAATAACGTGTTGGCTGAAGGACTGGTAGTACGCTCCGTGGAGAGTGCTTATCTAACATATTTGGATCCCTGCATTAATGTTAGTAAATGAGCAAAAGCCAAAAAGGAACAAATGACAACAAATTGCTTTGCATTGACATTTGAACTTTTATGATTTGTGGGGGTTTAAGAAGGAAAAGTGGTGATGATCATGTAGGAAAGAAATGGAAACCTTCGGAGATTTGAGCTAGGCTTTAGTGTCTTGCTCCTTTTTGTTTGTTTGGTTTTATTTGTTTGTTTGTTTTGGTTCATTGTTGTTGCTACTGCTTTAACAAACTGAGTAATTTTGAAAAGAAATTCACTTTTCTCAGTGCTTGGAATTGAAATGTCAAGGTGTTGACATTTGGTGAGGGCAGGAGTCTGGAGAGAGACTGGAATAAGCACATAATGTTTGGTTAATGAACTCATATTCTCAAGCTTCTTTATAACTGGAATGAGTCTGTTGATGAAGGTAGAGTCTTCATTATCTAAACACTTGCCATGTACCCTATCCCACAACACTGCTTCATGAGGGATTAAGTTTTGGGAAGCATATACAAGCCATAGGAAGTTGTGTTAATAGGGGGAAAGGCATTCTGTAGAATAAGGGACATAACCCCAGATTAGATAGCTGAAGCAGCATGAGTGTGGAGTAGGCTGGCGGGCTGATGGAGTGTTGCTGTTGGTTTTGGGAAACAGAAATCAAGGTGAGCTTTAAAACAGACCCGTGAATGTGACCTCAACTGAGATTGCTTATGGAAGTTCAGAATAAAAGGTAGCAATGTTTTAATGATTTCTGCGACAGATAGAAACATCATAAATAGAAAAATACACTGTAGACAACAGTTGAACTTGTGATTTTGTTGGCCTAAGGGAATACAGAAGTACTTGACTCTAAAATTCTGTTCTTTCACCTAGCTTGTGGGGGAATTACTCTAGTTTCTTTGAGTTTGTGGGTAGTTCTGACACATTATGTTGATGTATTTTGAGTGTAGTAGTGTATTGGTAGTGGAAAATTAAAGTTGATTGGTTTTGTTTCAATGGAGATTTTTATTCTTGATTAAAAGGAATAGTTTCCAAGTGATTTCTCCAGTAGGAATAAGCATGAATACCATGCTTTGTCTTTAATTGCTAGTGTTTAGAAAATGTGAAACCAGTTTACACAGTGGCCTATGATGTAGAGTTAAATATGATGTGATAGCATTTTAGTGCATAGTTCTTTGACTTTTGTGCAGGTTTGAGGATTGAAAAAATTGCTCTGAGATGGATGTGATGGTTCACACCTTTGATCACAGCACTGGGGAGGCAGAGGCAGGTGGGTCTCTGTGAGTTCAAGGTCAGCCTGGTCTATGAAATGAGTTCCAGGACAGTCAGGGCTACGCAGTGACACCATTACGGTGGGGGGGAGGGCAGAAAAACAGAAAAATAAATAAGTAAATACTCTAGCAAAGCAAAAGATGGACTGAGAAATTGTTATTAGGTTTATGTGTAGTGTTATTTTATTTGTATTTTAATAAATAAAGTTTGCCTGAAGATCAGAACACAAAACAGTCACACTGGTTAGCCATAGAGGCCCAACCGTGGTAGTGCTGTGGTGGTGCACGTCTTTAATCCCAGCACTAGATAAGGATGAGATAGGAACTCACGCTCTTTCCGGCTGAAGGTTTCATAGTGTAGTAAGAGCTCTCCAGTGACTCCGCTTTGCTTTTCTCATCTTCAGGTTGAACCCCAATATCTGTCTTTGAGTTTTTATTATTTGTGCTGCTTTTGGTGCCCAATGTTTGGGGTACGAATTCATGAAAAAAACCATTTGCCTGTGACTTTACAGCCACCAGCTTAGGCTGGAGCTAGACACGACTGGGGTCACTACACTGCTGGCTAGATTTTTCTTTTTTCTGTCTTGGTGGGCTCTCCCTGAACCCCCTTCTCGGGCCAAACTAGGTAGTTACTTTGAAATCCAGTCAGGCTTTTGCTGTTCTTGTCAGCAGCAATAGGTCTCACATCTTTATCAACATCGTCTGCAGATTTGGTAAGACAATTCGAAATTCTTAAAGGGAGGAATTAGTTAAAAAGGAGAGTTTTTCTCACATTAAAAAATTGGAAACACTGGACAGATTGAAAATAGAATGATTAGAACCGGGCGGTGATGGTGCATGCCTTTAATCCCAACACTTGGGAGACAGGGGCAGGTGGATCTCTGTTCGAGGCCAACCTGGTCTACAAGAACTAGTTCCAGGACAGACTCCAAAGCTACAGAGAAACCCTGTCTTGAGAAACCAGAGGAAGGAAGGAAGGAAGGAAGGAAGGAAAGAGGTTATTTCAGGATATAAGAGCCAGCTAGAAATATGCATTCCCCCTTCAATATCATGATCTCTTACACTGCAGACATGAGACATGAACAGATTAGGAGATAGGGTAGGCAGGGCATTTGTACTTTACCTCTTGTTCCTAATCCTTGTAGTAGTATCAAAGGTTTATTTATTTGGGGATAAACTCAAAGAGTAAGGGTAGCCATCTGCAGTTCTCTGCTTGCAGTGGGAACTGGAACTGAATCCAACATAAAAAAGCACCCTGCACGCTTTTCATCTGCACTTATAGTACATGAGACCACGCCCAAAGTGGGCTGGTATCTTAAAGGCTTTGGCTGAAGGAGTTCCCTCAACACCTCCCCTTTTTGTTTAATAAGAGTTTTAGGCCTAATACAAAACTATATACAATAAGAACAGATATTATATACTGTCCAGGGAAAAGAGGCAAACACATAAAAATTAGAATTACAACTAGCATTAACAGCATTAAGCAAGAAACATGTTAATGTTTTAATGGTCTGAGTCTTTTATTAAAAATGACTTGGCTAAGTCATGAGAGGGAAGCAACTATGACTATCTAGTCTTTAGCCCCATTAAAGACCTGAGAAGGGAAATAATATTACCTGAGTAAATAGGAAGTGCAATTGAGCAACTTTCAAAAGGTGCAAGAAATGACAGACAACCGGCTACTTGGGCAATTACCCAAAGTTTCATTTATTGTTGAATCACAAAATTATCTTTATATATTATATGCCTCAAACATAAGCTTGTAACTTTTAAAGTATATTAATTTCTTTTTAAAAAAATATTTTCTAGGCATGCTTTTTCAATTTATTTATTTTTACTTTATGCACATTGGTGTGTTTTGCCATGGGTGTTTGGTCCCCTGGAACTAGAATTACAGACAGTTGTGCGCTGCCATGTGGATGCTGAGAACTGAGGTCTAAGCCTCTCCAGCCCCAGTATATTAATTTCTTAAATTACATATGAAGCAAAATATCAAGTTGTAGCCAGTTTTATTATTTAAGACTTAACTACCTTTCTGTTTACTTAATCTTTTGCGGCTCTGCTTGTCTGTGTTGGTCCATGAGGGTGGAGGGAGCAGAAGCAGGGAACAAGGTTCCAACAGCTGTGGGTATGACTGAGACAGCACCCGGGAGACAGACTTCAGTGAATCATCTCAGCTTTATTCCAGAATATAAGGAGTGTTTAAGATTGGGAAGCCTGGGACAAACCCTAGTTTGTATTCAGTGGCATGCTCCTATCATGAGGTTTGTGGCACGCTCCTATCATGAGGCTCCGTATGTGGCAGTAAGGTCCTAGCACAAATGATCTAGCGGAATCTGTGCCAAGGGTCAAGCTAAAGCTAAATCAGGCTTCTGGCTTAGACCCTGCTTTCAGATAAGGTCACTCCTCTGGTTCAAGGGACAGTCTCCAGATAAGGGCAGGTAGAGAGCAGGAAATTTCACTGGAGAGTCTTCATGTCTCTGAAATTTTGGGAAAAGCTGCTGGGCCAGGATAGACCACAACCTCTGACCAGCCAGCAAGGCCTTCCAGCAATCTATTAAAATTTTTATTTTATATGTTTTTAGGTTATTGTATAGTGCTCATTTATTTCACCTTATATTCTGGGCAGGTAACGGACTTTCAGTTTTTATTCCCTTATTTATTTCAATTTCAGAACATCTCAATTTCTCCTTTGCTTTTGAATGCTGGTATTGCTGGGTATAGGATTCTTTGACAGATTTTGTTTAGCACTTTGAACTTATTAGGCATCTGTCCAGTGTGATAACAAACCCTGCTAGTAATCTTAGGTATTCATGTTGCTTTCACAAGTCTTTGCCCTTCAAAAGTTTGAAAGTGCTAAGATTTCAAACATGCATCATTTTGCCCAACATGCATATTTACTATTTTTGATTGGACTTTTTACTTTAAAAACTTAAATAATAGTAATCTAATAATGCTATATCTGAGAAAATTTAATGTGCTTGTTTTCGCATAGTGTGTTCATGTTAACTCATTTCATTGGATGTTTTATGTGATTTTAATAGTACATAGCTTTGCATATAAGTTTACCTGCTTTTTAAAGATTTATTTATTTATGTATCATGTATACAGTATTCTGCCTACATATATCCTATAGGTCAGTAGAGGGCACCAGATCTCATTATAGGTGGTTGTGAGCCACCATGTGGTTGCTGGGAATTGAACTCAGGACCTCTGGAAAAGCAGTCAGTGCTCTTAACCTCTGAGCCACTCTCCAGCCCAAGTTTACTTACTTTTAAGTGAAGTTTTATTGAATATGTATGTAGTTTACAGCATTATACACAATGTACAGTTACCCCAGAATTTATTGTTCATATGTGCATTTCCTTATAATTTTATTTTTAATCTCTGTTTTTGAGACAGGGACTTGCTCTGCAACCAAGAATTTGTTGTGATCTTGCCTCATTCTCCAAGCAGTGGGAAAATAAAATGATGGGGTTGGAACTTAGAATTGGTAACACTGCTGATGTTGCTAGGAGGTTGCCAGCTGTCTTCCTGAAAGGCTCTGCTTGGTTGGCAGCTGTGCCATGCAATTGTCAGCATCCTGTCCTCTTACCACACTGCACTCTGCAGTTAAATTATAGTTCTCTGCTTCTGGGGTTAAAAAATAATAACTTGATGGATGTCATGTGGCTCATCCTTTTGGTTAGGGTTAGGGTTCCCAGCAGCACTGACAAGGCAGAGACAGGAAGATCTCTGAGTTTATGGCCAACCTGTGTTGTCTGAGGTCTCTTTCCTGCCTAGTTTCTGTCCTACCACCAGGTCCCACAGCTGTTTAGTCCCAAAGAAATTACACAGAGGTCTATATTCATTATAAACTGGTTGGCCCATTAGCTCAGGCTTCTTATTAACTCTTGTAGCTTATATTAACCCATTATTCTTATCTATGTTAGCCACATGGCTCAGTACCTTTTTCAGCAGGGCAGGTCACATCCTGCTTCTTCAGTGTCTGGACAAGACTGTGGAGAAATGGGCTTCCTCCTTCACAGAATTCTCCTGTTCTCATTACCCCCCCTCTACTTCTTTCTGATTGTCCCACCTATACATCCTGCCTGGCTACTGGCCAATCAGTGTTTCTTTAAAACATAATTGACAGAATACAGAATTGTCCCACACCAAACCTGGTCTTCATAGCAAGTTTCAGACAAGCCAGAGCTACATAGAGAAACCCTATTTTTCCCTCATGCACCCCCTCCAAAAAAAGATTACTTGACTTTGTTTGATTGCTAATAAAGCTATACCTTTTGTTTTGTTTTGGATTTAAGTTTCTTTTTGTTGTTGTTGTTTGTTTGAATAAATTGCCTTCTTATACCCTTTCGTCATTTTCTATTTGATTGTTCCAACTGGTCAATAATGCTGTTCTAATATTTTAGTATCCTACTTTTCTTTAATTAATTAGTCTTATTAAAGAATTTTAAACAACAAAAACCTTTTAAATAATAATAGACATCAGTTTTCAAGTTCTCAAGTAGTAAAGCCTGTTTTAGACTGTAACTTGTTCTGTAAAGTCTTGATAAAAAATGTTTATTCTGTGAACCAGGAGCCTTTTGTGGCTGATGAATACATCGAGCGTCTGGTGTGGAGAACCCCGGGAGGTGGTTCTAGAGGTGGATCTGAAGCTTTTGATCCCAAAAGGTAAATTAAAAAACAAAATTTCTATAGTCCCAATGTAATACTACAAATTCTGTTTAGATTAGAGACAATTGTATTGGGGTTTCTTTCAGTGTTCATATAAAACAATTTTAATTAACAGTTTGTCCCCATCTCAAAAAGTTTCTTACAGCATTAGAAGTCTAAAATTGTATTTTTCCTTAAACACTTGAGCTGATTGGATGAAAGGATTTTATTGAAATTAAGAGTTTAATTTCTCCACTTAGCATTAAATTAGAAAGATCTGGTTATTCTGAAATTAAAACTCAGCTGGGCGTGGTAGTGCATACCTGTAATCTCAGCACTCAGAGGCCGAGGCAGAACTGTTAGTTAGAGGGTAGTCTAGAATACATAGCTGTGAGTTGGAGGTTAGTCTAGAACACAGAGCTGTGAGTTGGAGGTTAGTCTAGAACAAAGAGCTGTAAGTTGGAGGTTAGTCTAGAATACAGAGCTGTAAGTTGGAGGTTAGTCTAGAATACATAGCAAAACTCCCGACTCTGAACAGACAAATAATAATGAAAAATTGGCTATGTTCTTTTAAACTTAATAGCTGTAAATCAGGGAAACAAAGTCATTAAAGTTTGTGGTGCATTTTTTATTGTACATTTATCTTCTTGATTTTTAGATACTAAAGCTTGTTTGGATATTGGATGGGGATTCTTTGAGGTTTTTCTTTTCCTTAGAGATAATCCATTGCAAAGTCAATAACAACTGGCTATATTTCCAAATGCTATGTAATTTTAAAACCATGCCAAAAGTGGTTTTTTCCCCATTGAAGAAATTACGAGGTCCTGTAAAGAAAATGAACATGCTTATCCCTATCTCAACAAACCCTGTTAAGACCTTCCTAAAGCAATCTGGTGATTCCCTTTTGATTAATATTAGATAAGTTGATTGTATTATTACTTTCCTCTGTTAGGTTGTTAGAAGAATTTGTGAATCATATTCAAGAACTTCAGATAATGGATGAGAGAATTCAAAGGAAGGTGGAGAAGTTAGAACAGCAGTGTCAGAAGGAAGCTAAGGAATTTGCTAAGAAGGTACAAGAGCTCCAGAAAAGCAATCAGGTATACATTTAGCTAAGGAATGAATGCTTTATATAGACTATAACATATTTTCCTTTTTTGTTATAATATCTTTATTCCTTTTCAGCTTTAAGCATTTGAAGAGTCAAGTCAAATTGTAGTAACTTCTAACTCTCTGGTTCTGTGGAATAAAATAATGTATTGTTGTTTCCTACTATTGGTATTGGTGTGCTGCTTGGGTGGCTTTGGAATCACAGGATTCCTCTTTTCAGGTTAGGGTGGTAAATGCCTGATTGTGACCCTTGCTTCACCTCTTATTTGAGTAAGCTTTCACAAGACTGACTGACTAGTCCATAGACCTGTTCTTTGAGAAATTCTTAATTAGAATGGATATTTAAGAAGTCATTTTAATTCTATTTAATCATAAATAAAACCAGATTTGGATCAAATTATCCCCTACCTCAGTGGTTCTCAAACTTAATAATGTTGTGACCCTTTGACACAGTTCCCCATGCTGTGGTGAACTCCCAACCATAAAATCTTTTTGCTACTTCAGAATTATAGTTTTGTTACTATTATGAAGCATAATTTAAATATCTGATATGGGAGGGGTTGAGAACTGCTGCCCTAAATAAACTTGATTTGAGTGGTTTCATAAAAGCCCTTAGGATGTGCCTCAGTGAGAGCTCTACTGTAGCTATGGGAAAACTGGTACAGAACTCTCTTCCTCAGTCTACTTTTCAGTGAAACCAAACCGCTAGCCTGGCCTCAGGCTAGCTTACCAGACTTATCTCCTGTTAGGTCTGAATGTCTGAATCCCGTTCCCTGGCTTGGTTTAATTTGGAGTTTGTCTTTTCTAAGTGTAGTTTGAAGAACATTGTTGAGTTTTGTTCACTTTTGGGGAGCAAGCTCATTTCTTCTAAAATTTCATTCATGCCTTTTATTTAAGCACATATGGCTATGGTAAAGTATTTGATTTAAAAAATCAATAATTTCAATATGTTTTTGAATAATCATGGTGACAGTTTCTATAATCTTTTAATACAATTTTGCCTTGATTAATAAAAATAATATTAATAGTTGATGTAACAAACTGGAGCCAGTCTGCCTGAGTTTGAATTGTAACCTGACCACTAAGCTAATTGTATAATCTCAAGCAATTTAACATCTCAGAACTTTGTGCTTTTATGTGTAAAATAGGTTATAATTACTAAATAAGTAAACATATTGATAGTAATATATAATTGATAAGTGATATATTTAGAATAGTATCTGATGGAAAATCCTCAAATGTTTCAGTTTTTCCTCCTTTAAGATTAGAGCAAAAGTATCTTACTGAATTATCAGCGGTAATCTAAGGGATTGATTGCATTCAGTTTTCATGGATTATAGGACAAGGGAAACTTGGCTTTAGCAGGATAATTACTGTAGTCCATCCTGTTTTCAAAAGTTGAAAAGAACAAATTTGTCACAAATATTAGTGTCACTTGCATTTTGGTAGAAGTATTAAGACAGAGTCTTGGTCCATAGTGCTGATTTGCCTCTCACTTGCAATTTCTTCCTATCTCCTTGTCCCGTGAGCTGAAATTAGAGGCATGTACCACCACACCCAGCTTAGCATTGAGTTTTTGTTATTTTTAATGTTAATGTTTTCTTTTTAGTCAGTACCCTTCAACCTCTAATACATTTTCTAATCTTTTCAGTTTAGAAGCAAAAGTGTTCTTCAAAAATCCAGTCCCATGGAGCTGGGGAGGTGGCTGTGGGTAAAGTGCTTGCTGTGTGAGCACGAGGACCTGAGACCTAAAAAGCTGGGTTTGGTGGCATTCACCTGCAACCTTAGCACAGGGATGGGGTGGAGAGAGAGGAAACAGAGGCAGCTCCAAGTTCAGTGAGACAGTATCTCATGAAGTAAGGTGAAAGGCACCTGGTGTTGCCCTCTGACCGCTAAACTACATTGCATAGTAAGCATACCTGCCCACAGGTATGGAGGTATATTCTCCCTCCCCACAGGTATGGAGGTATATTCTCCCTCCCCACAGGTGTATTCTTCCTCCTCCCCACAGGTTATTCTCCCTCCTCTCCACAGGTGTATTCACCTTCCTCCTCACAGGTTATTCTCCCTCCTCCCCACAGGTGTATTCTCCCTCCTCCTCATAGGTTATTCTCCCTCCTCCCCACAGGTGTATTCTCCCTCCTTCTCACAGGTTATTCTCCCTCCTCCCCACAGGTATATTCTCCCTCCTCCCCACAGGTGTATTCTCCCTCCTCCCCACAGGTGTATTCTCCCTCCTCCCCACAGGTGTATTCTCCCTCCTCCCCACAGGTGTATTCTCCCTCCTCTGGTCTAGCCTTTCTGATACTTCATTGTTTTCACAGTCATCATTTAGTACTTCTAGGTGCCTGTGTGTAAAAGTTGGAAACTTGATTAAGAGTTGTCAGATCATATTATGCTAATGAGTATAAATTATTCTGTGGATCTCGTATGTAAGGTCTGTGTTATTCTTAGAGAGTAGTAGTAAGGTTGGTGTGTGTGTGTGTGTTTTGTGCTATGTTACTGGTCAAACCCGGGGTAGGCTGCTCTACCATTAATGCCCTGAGCTGGTAGTTTAGTTTTGATAGGCATTAATTTATAGGCTTAATTCTCTGATTGTATTTTCTGTGTGCTGTTTTCCCAGGTTGCCTTTCAACATTTTCAAGAATTAGATGAGCACATTAGTTATGTAGCCACCAAAGTGTGTCACCTTGGAGACCAGTTGGAAGGGGTAAACACACCTAGACAACGTGCAGTGGAGGCTCAGAAATTGATGAAATATTTTAATGAGTTTCTAGATGGAGAATTAAAATCTGATGTTTTTACAAATTCTGAAAAGGTAAGCATTTGCCAAAATAAAAGCAATAATCGAATTTTAATTGGTTTGTCTTATATTTTAAAAAAGATTTGTTTGCATGTGTAGGGGCTTCACCTGTGAACAATCATCTTCCATTTTTATGAAATTACAATTTGTTTTAGATGCTGAGATAACTATTTTTAAATATTTCCTTATCCTTTGACTTTTAATATTAATGAAATTTACGTAGTCTTTAATAGTTATTTACTATAGGGTAGTAGGTCTAACCTAAATTGTTGAGGAGCTGAAATGTCTTTCTATAAAGGAATCCACAAGTCCTAGTTTTATTTACTTGAATCAAGATCCCTTATAAAGAAATAAATTAGACCATGATCATTGAAAACTCTTGAGTTAGTTATGTTATTCTTTTTATAACATAGTAACTTAATATTCATTTAAAGGTATATGGTATTGGTTTTCAGTTCTGGGAGAAGGCAACTTAGCTTGATTTCCTCCCTATAGAGGGAAAAAAAAAGCACAATGTAAACGAAAAAAAGTCTCGTGAATCATAGGCTTGCTCACTTATTCACATATGTTGAATACAGTTTTTCTGATTTATTCCAAATTTACTATGTAGAACATCAGATTTCAAGATGTTAAAAGCTAAATATTAATGAGGTTTGTTTTGAATTAAGCAACATATTCTTATTAGTAGAACTGTGTAAAGCTAAAGGATTTAAAATATTTACATATAAAAATGGTTACATGTCTGTAGGTACTCCCTCTAAAGAAAAGACAGCTTTTAAAGATTGAGTTTCAAGAATTATAGTATAAAATTGTCCTGATAGATAACAAGAAAAGTGATATTAAGAATTTGTTATATACTGGTAGTTTCATTTTATATTTATATGATTTAGATATAAGAATGTATATGAGACTTGAACAGCAATTTACATTTCAGGGTAGTTATAGAATTTTTAAGCTTTTTTCTATATATTAATAAATATAGTATGAAAGTACCTATTTAAAACATGAAAGTTCTGTTTTATATAAGATAAGTTGGACATAGTAAGACTGATTCCTTAGGTTACTTTTGATTGTACCTGTTAGATTGTATGCTCTAAACAAAATACAACTGTCTTAACCAACATATTAGCCTGTTTTTGTTTTATGTTGTTGTTTTGAAAATAGATTGTTTTTAATACAATATATTATGATTATGGTTTCTCCTCCCCCAACTCCTCCCAAATCTACCTACCAAAGTCTACTTCCTTTCTTTCTCACTCATTATGATACAAGCAATTATCTAAAATAGTAATTATTATGATTATTTTATAATTATTAATAAACAATTCTCTGATTGTGTTTTCTGTGTGCACTATTCCTAGGTTGCCTTCCAACATTTCCAATAACTAGATGAATGCATTAGCTCTGTAGCCACCAAAATGTGTCACCTTGGAAACCAATTTGGAAGGGATAAACACACCTAGGCAACTTGCAGTTGTCTAGAAATTATTATCAGCATCAAAAACTTTATTATTATTATTATATAAAATGAAAACAAACCAGTATAAGGCAAAAATAAATAGAAAAAAACAAGCCAAAGAAAAATCTAAAGAAACACACAGATTCAGAGATACACGTATTCACACATACAGAAGTCCCATAAAAACACAAAACCGGGAGCCATAATATATATAAAAAGGACCTATAAAGTTAAAAAAACAAAAAAGTTTACAAAGCCTAATGAAACAAGGTTTAAAAAAAAAACAAACCAAAAGAAAAAATAAAACAAAAACCTTACAAAGTGTTATAAGACAAAGCATCTCTAAAATGCCATTGTTTTCATTTTGTGTCAACCATCTACTAATGGACATGACCTGACTGTAGCTGAAGGCTTTTCTCTGTCACGTCCTGTCCTGCTGGGGCAGTTTCTCTCCCGCCCACCTTCCCGGCAGCCCCTTATGAAATAATCATTTGGAGGCTTAATATTAATTATAATTGTTTGGCCAGTGGTTCAGGCTTCTTACTGGTTAGCCAGTAAGAAGTAAGTTAACCCATTTCTAATAATCTGTATATCACCATGTGCCCCGTGGCTTACCAGTAATTCTCTGGCATCTTACTCTGGGGGCTGCTGGCATCTTTCCAGCTCTTCCTGCTTTCTCCCTGTTTGCCTGCATGGATTTCCCACCTAGTTATATTCTGAAGGAGCTTCTTTATTAACTAATGGTAATAAAACATATTCACAGCATACAGAGGGACATCCCGCATCACTTGTTCTTAAGAGTGGTTTGTATACCCAGTGAGACTCCGGTAGAGAAAACTAATTTTTCATTTGTAAGCGAGTATCAGTGGAGAGAGCTTCTGGGTTAGGATGCAGGCTTGTGTCCACTTCCCCTTGCTGCTCCAAGACTTCATCTGCCCAGACCCGTGTGAGCCCTGTGCTTGCTGTCATGGTTTCTGTGAGTTCTTGTGTCTGTCAGAACCGCTGGGTTTAGAAGGTCTTGTTTTCTTGGGCTTTTCTCTGGCTCTTACAATCATTCCACCTTTTCTGCAGGGTTCCCTGAGCCCCGAGGAGAGAGAAAAGCTAGAAACATCCCATTTAGGACTGAGTGTTCCAAGGTTTCACTCTCTGCGGTGTCCAGTTGTGGGTCTGTCTGTCCGTTAGTTCCCATCCAGTGCAGGAGGAGCCATCTCTGATGATGGCTGAGTGAGACACTGATCTATGGATATAATAGGACATTGTTAGGAGTTGTTTTATTGCTGCTTTCCTTTTGAAACTCAGGAAAGAAGTTGGAAAAAGTATCTATATTTAGATTGATTAAAAAAAACTTGATTTGTACTTATTTGAATGCTTACTCTTTAAACTTTAAAATTGAAATTACCCTTAACTAATCACATAGTTCTTGATATCTGACTCTTAATCTTAGGTTTTAATTGAAAGGAAATCATCTTTACATTGTTAGTACCTTTCTTGGTTACTGCATCATCATAATTGGACACTCACAGTATTTAAATTATTTTCTCTCCTTTGCTTCACTTTCATTTGAATCCCTGTTGTCTTTTATCTCCTGTGTTTTGTATACTTTATTCTGCTTTTCCCACTTGCTTTGTTTTGTTTTTGTCGCTTGGTTACTGTGTAATAATTAAGACCTGGTTCTGTAACAGTCATATGTTAAGAATGCCAGTGTGGGGACTTGAGGGTTGTCTTAGTGATTGAGAGCATGTTATTTTCTCTTGCAGAAGACACAGGTTCCGTTCCCAGCATCCACACGGGTGACTGACAACCTTTTCTGGTTGCAGGGGATCCAACACACTCTTCTGACCTTTCTGGGCACCAAGCATACATGTGGTACACATACATACATGCAGACAAAAGTCATACACATGAATTTAAATAAATAGATAAAATTCATATGTGACAATAGATTGACAATTATCAAATAAACCTCTGACTATCTCAGTTTCTAGATTTTTTTGTCATTTACTTTTTAAATGGGATGAAAAGGAAAATCACCCACAGAGCTCTAAGGAGATGTGACTGTAGGAGGAATTAGAATTAGATAAGATGCCAAACATACTGCTTTTTCTTCTTCCTTTTTCTATCGTGTGTGTGTGTGTGTGTGTGTGTGTGTGTGTGTGTGTGAGAGAGAGAGAGAGAGAGAGAGAGAGAGAGAGAGAGAGAATCAGTCTGTCTCCTGGGTACAGTTATATATCACCACACTGGTTTCCATGCTTGGGGATGGAACTCAGGGCTTGTGTATGCTAGGCAAGTGCTCTACAAACTAAGCTATTCCTTTTTCTTAGAATAGCAGCTTAGTGCTTTTTTTGTATCAGACCTGATGAGTGTTTAAAACTGTTTTAAACGTTCAAATGCAAACAATTTATTAGGTGTTATTTGGTACCTTTCTGTATTTATTGATGCCTATTTTAAGTGATATTGTAAACAATTCTTACCAGTTAGCCCTGAGGAGTCAGTAATAACAGCTTTTAAGAAACAAAACTGTGGTACTTCTACCTCAAACAGCAAAGTTTACAAACACCATGCTTCCTAAAAAGAGTAAGAACAAAATCCTGATGGACCAGGGCTGGCTGGCTGTTAGCTGTGTTCTGAAGAGGATATTAATGATAAAACAACCAAGACTGAATACATGGCCTGTAGTGGAAGCTACAGTGACTGGTACACTTCATGTATCATGGTGATGAAGCACATGGTGACTGAAAAATGAGTGACCTACTGAGTCAGACAGGGCGAGGTCTGAAGCAGGACTGTTACTGTTGACTTCACATGAATACACAAGAACAAGCCCTGCTACCATCCCTTGCCAGGGATCACAGGAGCACCTAGAAAAATCTATGCTAGTGTTCTTAGTCCTTCCTTCATGGTTATATGACTCTTAAAGTAAAACAGTATGAATCATCACAAAGTGAGTTATTAAAATTGTGTCAAAATAAAAGTACTAAATTGGAATTTAAAGTAAGAAGTGGCCTCTATATGACTTTCCTACACTGTTTCATAAATGAGCATAAATGTCTCTATTTAAAGAATTTTAGAAACCTTGCCTAAGTTTTTTTTATTCAACTTGAAAATGAATACTTGACAATATATACATATTTCTGTACTATATTTCATTCAAGATACTATATTAAACTGTATCTTTGTTTTTTGTACACATTATAAATTTATATAGTTAAGTTATAACCATTTTGTTATTTTATTCATTCAGCTTAATATATGCAGCAGTATATTCTACATCTTGTCTATTCTGTTGACCTCATTAATGTAGAAGAAATTTTCACTTTGCTTTTGACAAACAAGGATTTTTAATTTGTTCAGAGATTAAAATTTAATTGCTAGTTTTGTTGGGGGAAGAATTGTGATATCAAAAAAAAAAATCACAATATTTTAAGCACCAGAAAGGTACATGGTTGGGTTTTGAGTTGTTATGGTGTAGCCCCTAGGTTTTAAAGAAAATTGTTTGTGCAGGTGTTATGGCTGGGTATAGGACAGTATTGCTCTTTTCAGCTATACTATTAATTTTCGAAATCTAAAAGAGTACTTTTAATTGTTGCTTTTACTTATTTCTAATAGATAAAGGAAGCAGCAGACGTCATTCAGAAGTTGCATCTGATTGCCCAGGAGTTACCTTTCGATAGGCAAGTTTATACCCCAAGAGCTTACTTGTAAATATAATTTATGGAATAAAATTGCATTTTTCCTTTATTTTTCTTGCTCATTAAGGCAGCAAGAATTTATTGAGCACCTCATTTGTACAAGATACTGTGTAATATAATATACTTGAAGGGACCTCATTGTTTTTTTTTTTTGAAAAACAAAATTGATGGAGATTATTTAAATTGACAAAGTACGATTTTGAATTTACCTATTTGGAAATTTGAGAACCAATGTTAACTTGGTTATTCAACTCTTTTTGTATTACTAGACCAGGGTTTAATTTTTTTTGCGGGGGGGGGGGGATTTCTGTTACCTTTTCAAAACCAGTGAAAGATATATAGTTTCTTCAGAAAGTTAAGATGTCTACAGATTGTTGTATATAATTATGTGGAATTTTATACTACCCATAAAACCTATCCTAGAGAATTTAAGTTAAGAACACCTTTGTAATGTAAGGTCCTAGGTCATCACTTACTAGATTCTACCCCAGAATAAACTGTCCACTGAGAAAGAAATGCTCTTTGTGCTCTCTCATAAAAAACGGTTCCTTCAGGTAGCTATATGAAGGAAGTACAACTTTCTGTATAATACAGGGCATGGTTCTCATCTGTTGATACTTGAAGATCTTCAGGTACAGATAGAATGTGGATATTTATTTTGTTGTACTTAAAGCCTCGACTATTATTTTCCTAGCATCCAGTTAACCTCCCCCATATATTTACTCCACTCTCAACCCTGTACCATCATAAAGAATGAACAATAATAGTTTTATTAGTCACCCAAGAGTTGGAACACTACTTAAATGAATAAAATGTCAAAGTGAAGATTAGGTAGATGTTAGCTGGCTTCATTCTATATCCTGCCTTCCAGTCTGTTTTTCCTGCACCAGCCTGTTACCGTTCATACCTATAGTTATCTCTTCTACTCCTCCTGGGTGGGAGTGGGGGCAGAGGTGGGGGTTCAGAGTGCTGGGGAGTGAGCCCAGGCTCTCATACATTTGACATGTCTCTAGCCAAGCCTTGGAGTTGAATATTTATCCTAATCAGATCCAGTGTGTTCACATAGACCAATATAGCCATTCTGTTGTCTACCGTGACTTTGCTATAAGATTTTTATATAGCCCTTTAAATGTGTTTCCTTCCTTGTCTGTTTTTATCATCTTTTTTCTTCAAATGATCAGTTGTATAGGATCTCGCAAAATCACTTTCCCTTGGTGATAAATATTTGAAAAGTTTTTGGTGTATTTTATCATTTTCATTTTGTAAAAGTTGATATTCTATACTCATTTCCGAATTTTTTTATGGTCTCTTTCATTTTCCTAGTTTTAGAATAATTCCTTTGTGATTTTTAATCGTTTTTTTTTTTTTTTTGCTGTATCATCTTATATGATCATTAAAAAAACTTAAAACTTTATATTGCCGTTATTCTTCACAATGGCCAAATGAACTAGTAAAGACAGTAACCTGACTTTGAGATTGGCTGGGTTGTCATTGCCTCAGGTGGAACTCTTTCTTTAACAAGGGGATTGATTATTACATGTAAATTTTCTAAATGACAATAGCAATTTCATTTGAATTACCTAAATTTATTGTCACCTGGCTTGTTTTCTTTCAGTATTCTTTTCCACAGCGTTGTCTCATTTCTTTTTTACGCTGATGTTTTATTTCTATGGTAGTTTTCTATTTAAGAACAGTTAGAAAGGTAATACAAAGGGTGCCACACATAACTGCAACACTTTCCCCTTTGTGTTGTTTTTTATTGTCACATTTGTCACAGCTCATGAACCTCATCACTGGATTTCTGTTTCTCAGGTTTTCAGAAGTAAAATCCAAAATTGCAAGTAAGTACAATCTATTTACTTAGCAAATTTTTTAAAAAGGAAAAACTCACATTAAAAAAAAAGTAGCAACAGGTGAGAAAGTGGGAATGATACCATTGATCCATCCCATCCTAGAGAATGAGTTTTCCTCAGAATGACAATGACCAATTTCTGGGCTGTTCTACTAGTATCTTGTGTGCATTCTGATGTATCTTTCTAATTTTAAAATAATTGGAAGCATGTAACCTTAGACTTAACTATATTTAGCCTAACTATGCATTTTTAGAGATTGTGTTCATTTAATGTAAGGGTTTTTCTTTTGAATTGGGAAGACATAAACATTTCAATTTCTGTTTAGCTATTTGGTTCCTTATATGGTTATAGTTTTATTTCAGGGGAGTATTTTGTTTTGTTTTGTTGAGACAGGGTCTCATTATATATCCCTGGCTATGCTGGAATTCACTATATAGACCAGGTTGGCCTTGAACTCACAGAGATCTGTACCTCTGGCGCATTAAATATCTCATCATCTTTTGGTTTAAGTAGTATTTATAAATGACTGTTAATGCCTCGAAGAGCTCAACTGTTTTACCAGTGTGTAAGCTTTTGTGTCCTGAAATAGATTTGTGTACATCAGGATGTTGTATGAGCTAGATTTACTGTTTGTAATCTCATGTTTTTGTAATTCTCCCAAGAAGACAGACCCATAGCCACTATAAATTTTGTAATATTTCTAGACTTAGATGGCTGTATGTAAGTTGTATACTAGATTGTCATGATTCAGTTGGATGATTTCCTGGCTTTAGGTAAATACCATGATTTGGAATGCCAACTGATTCAGGAGTTTACTAATGCCCAAAGAAGAGGAGAGATCTCCAGGATGAGGGAAGTAGCCGCAGTTTTACTTCATTTCAAGGTAAATGTTAAGATTTTAACTCATGATCAGTCTCCAAGTTCCTGAAGATTTTACATTTTATGTCCCTTGATTTCCCCCAGTTATTATATAACTATATGACAGAATAACTTTATTTGATGTTTGTTAAATGTTACTTAATATTTAAAGATTTTTCTGGAAATATTAATGCTGTATCAAGCAATATAAATAGTTGGAGAAAGAAAATCATGTCATTGGCCTTCTTGCTTCAAGTATATCATTTTCAATCAAAAATGTTTATAAATAAAAGTAAAAAATAAGAAAACAGAATATAAATATCTGGTGGAAGATATGAACCAAAGAGTAGATGCACTGTGACTAGAGATAGGAACCTGGAAGATTTCAGGTGCTGAAGACATCCATGTGAATTGTGAGCTGTCTTCCTGGAGCCTCAGCTGGAGAGAAAATCCTCATTGAAAGATTCTATTAGTTTAATCATAGAAGATAAGACAAGATACCCATGTTAAATTACTGGATGGTTCACTGCCATTATTTCATTTTACGTTTGATGACTGCTGATCACTGGGGTACAAGATGTAGTTTTATTACGTATAACACTTCTGCTATTATAATTAGAACCAGACAATAACATTGTTTCTTCTTTATAGGGTTATTCCCATTGTATTGATGTTTATATAAAGCAGTGCCAGGAGGTAATTTTACAGTATATTTTTGAATTTTATTTTATACTAATTTTTATTTTGAAACCATTTATAAATAATATATTAACAATGTAAATTACCTCTGTCATTTAGGGTGCTTACTTGAGAAATGATATATTTGAAGATGCAGCAATACTCTGTCAGCGAGTGAACAAGCAAGTTGGAGATATCTTTAGTAATCCAGAAGCAGTACTGGCTAAACTTATTCAGAATGTGTTTGAAATCAAACTACAGGTAACTTTAAACAGTAATAAATTAAATAGTTCTTAGGGCAATGTGTTGTTTTTATTCGAGATTTTTAAAATTTTTTATTTTTAATTATGTCTATGCATGTGAATGTGTGTGTTCATGCATATGAGTCAGGTGCCCACAGAAACCAGAGGTGTTACATTTCCTCGGAACTGGAGTTACAGGTGATTGTGAGCAATCGGATGTGGGTGCTGTGAATTGAACTCAGTGCCTTTGGAAGAATTTTTTAATTAATTTTTTAAGTTAACATATCAAGAAATGGGTTTCATTATAGCAACTTGATGTGTTCTCCTATGTTCTTGTGCTGCCTCCCTTCCCTGTGCCCTCCTCCTCCAGGCGGTCCCTTTGTTCTTCACAGACGCCCCTCTGCTTTCACCCTCCCTAAGCTCTCTTCCTACCCGCTTACCCCCTTTCTAGTTTCATGACTTACCTACAGCATTCTCATATTGTTTTAAATCTAGGTTTCATAGATAAGAAAGAATGTGATATTTGTGTTTGTAAGTTTGATTTATTTATTTGACATAATGATCTTGAGAAGTTATATAATTTAGTATTTCCTTAACAGAATGTTACTTCCCTTTTAGAGTTTTGTGAAAGATCAGCTAGAAGAATGTAGGAAATCGGACGCTGAACAGTACCTCAAAAGTCTCTATGATCTATATACCAGGTATGTGCATTCGGGGCCTCACTATCTCTAGCTAGCATGGAACTCCTGTGTAGACCAGGCTGACCTCAAATTTACCAAGGTCTATCTGCCTCTTCCTTGTGAATACTAGACTGTCACAACATATGTGACTATGCCTTGCTGAGGTATATTGTTAATTATTAGACAACAACAATACATTTTATATTTTCTTTCTCTTTTAATAGAACATGGGAAAGTATTCAGATATTTGTCAGATAGCACTGTCCCTTTTTGCAGTAAGTGCCTGCCTGCCTGTATAGATTGGAGGTACACAGAGCAGAATTCTTACTGTTCTAACAAAAGACCTTGTTTAACTGACTTGAGAATTTCATTTGTGATTTGTGAGCTAGTTTTTGTGGTGTTCTTGTTGTTGTTTTACTTTAAGAATTAGTACAGTTACCGGTCAGTGGTGGCGCACACTTTTAATCCCAGCATTCGGAAGGCAGAGGCAGACAGATCTCTGTGAGTTTGAGGCCAACCTGATCTACAAGAGCTAGTTCCAAGACAGGCACCAAAGCTACAGAGAAACCCAGTCTTGAAAAACAAAAACAAACAAACAAAAGAATTAGTATAGTTACATTTATCACCAGTCCCTTTGTTTTGGGAAAAGGTTCATCCTAATAAGAGTAGCAACAAAACTTAGAGGTCAGTCCACATGGACAAAGACAGAAATGATGACCAGACAGTAAATTCTTCGAATCTTGTGAGTACTTGTGGTGGAAGGCTCTAGAACATAGCTTAGCTGCTCTCCATTTTTGCCATTTCTATGCTAGTCATTGCTTCACAGCCTTTTTCCCTGGGTCATCTCCAGCATTTTATGTCGGTTTTCAAAACTATATTGTTATTTGTAGTATTCTATTCTGTTTCATATATGGCTTTATTAGCTGCTTTCTATATCTTAAGTAGTCTGTCAACATTTCAGAAATGATGGTTTGATATAAACCATTAAAGTTCCATTATGATATATAGGCTCTATAATGTTGTTGTTGTATATAAGATATATTAACTTTTTTCTTTCTCTTTTCCATGAAAAGAACCACCAGTCTCTCCAGCAAATTGATGGAGTTTAACTTAGGTACTGATAAACAGACTTTCTTGTCTAAGCTTATCAAATCCATTTTCATTTCCTATTTGGAGAACTATATTGAAGTGGAGATTGGATATTTGAAAAGCAGAAGTGCTATGATCCTACAGCGCTATTATGATTCAAAAAACCACCAAAAGAGATCCATTGGCACAGGAGGGTAGGTTTCTAAAAATTAAATATAGTTAAAGTTGAAATTGTTAAGAACATTAAGTTTGGGTAAAGTTAGTAACTATTAGCTTCAATTAAGATTTTCTGTGTACAGCTCTTCATACTGTATGTACTATTGATCAAATCCTATCTCGACTGACACACTGAAATGATCTAAATAGCATGATTTAAATGTAAAACAAGCCAGGTGGTAGCAGCGCACACCTTTAATCCCAGCACTCATGCCTTTAATTCTCTAGCAGAGACAGGAGAATTTCTGTGAGTTCAAGGCCAGTCTGATCTACAAGAGCTAGTTCCCTAGTTCCCGGATAGCCAGGGCTACACAGAGAAACCCTGTCTTGAGAAACAAAAAACAAAACAAACACTTCTCAATCAAAATAATAGAAAATAATATTAGTAATGTAAAGAATTCTGTAGTTTAAGTTCCTTTCCAGAGTTAATTGTTCTGGGTTATTAACCATGAATCACATCATTCAATATTGAAGCTGTGAATGAAAGAACAAATACTTTATTTACATTTTAGGCAGCCCTGAATTGATGATCTTTTTTGGTCGTTTGTACATAAAACTATTAGATTTATACTGTAAAGTCTGAGAATTTGCATATGAGAAGAGAATTTGCTGTAAAGTTGGTGACAGTCATTCCCAGATGGGACCTAGCAGATCCAACAAGGAGGACTAGCCTCTGTGCTGCCTTCCATAGGGTCCATACCTCTACACCAGGCTGCTCTTGTTATGGTTAGAGGTTGTAAAGATAAGGCCTGAGAGGTGTTAGTAAAGGAGTGAAGATCTTGGGCTGGACTTGGCTCAGCTGGTAAAAGAGCTTCTGGTGCGAACCTTAATAACCGAAGTTTCATCCCCAGAATCCAAATTGACTCCCGAAAACTGCCTTCTGAGCTGTATGAGCCTGCACACACGCATACACACATATCTAATACATTTTTAAAAGAAACTCTCGAGTAGTTTTCATGCTAAATTCAAATCTTTTTATTTCAAACAGTAAAAACCTAAAGAATAAGCATAAGACTTCAAAAAGTGAGTTCACAGTAGCCTGCGCTATATGTTCTAGTAGCAAAAGTAATTTAACCTAGAGATATGTACATAATAACAGGTGACCCTTAATCACTAAGGGAAGCTGATGTACTTAATAAGTCTAATTTAATATAGTGAAGATATGAGCAATATATTTAAATGGTTGTGTTTTTAAAAGAAGTACTAAAATTTTAAAACTTTCTTTTTATACAAGACTACTTCTAGTTATTTGTTATTTAGAATAGCTTCTTGAGGGTGAAGAATGATCAAGGTCTGACTTTTTTGTGAGTAAACAGGAGCATGCACCCAGACATACTTGTGCACATGCACACCAAAGTTCAGAACCTCAAATTTATCGTCTTGATGAAAGTCATTAAAAACTAACTTTTATAATTGAAATGTCAGTCTCTTGGTTATTGACTCATTTTGGGTTTTGCCGATATGCATTAAGGTTGATCATATTTGCAGTTAAAATCTAAATGTAGTAAACTTCTCTTTTTGTTTGTCTTTATGATGTACTAGTATTCAAGATTTGAAAGAAAGGATTAGACAACGTACCAACTTACCACTGGGGCCAAGTATTGATACACATGGGGAAACTTTCCTATCTCAAGAAGTGGTAGTTAATCTTTTACAAGAAACGAAACAAGCCTTTGAGAGATGTCATAGGGTAAGAATAATAAATTAATTTTTTAAACTATAGTTGTATATTTCAAGTTTTGTCTCATTTATAGAAATATAAAAATGTACTTCTTGATTAGGACCAATATTAATTTCTTAATATTAATTTTTAATTGACACAGTTTATACAAATTGCATGTACCATATAGATACCATATGAAATTTTGATAAAAGTGTACATTGAGTAATACTCAAATCAGGATGAAAAAATATATATATATATATCCTCATATTCATCATTTCTTTGTGGTGAAAACATTTAAAATTTATTCTAACATTTAAAAATGTAGAGTATATTGTTAATGTGTTGTCATCCTGCTGGTGCAGTAGAATGTTGACCGCCTTTTTTATCACTCTCTACTTCTTTCCACGCTTTCCTCGGCCATATTCTATTCAACGTTTGTGAAATTCCCTTTAGTTTTGGCCTGTGGATGAAGTCGTACAGTATTTGTTATTCTGTACTTGACTTACATCACTTAACAGAATGTCTTCCAATTTCTTCTCCATTGTGCAAACAACAGGATTTCATGGCTTTGATGGCTGAAAAGTATCCCCTTGTGTGTATATATACCAAATTTTCTTTGTTTATTGGCTGTCGCAAATATTGTAGTAAATGTTAACGAAGAGACCTGTTCAGTTGTCCTCATCAATTTAGACCATGAAACTCTATATGGACAAGTTCAACAGAACTGCCATATACGGGCTGCCCATGCATGCTTCAAAAAATTACTGCCAGGGCATAAATTTCAATTCAAAAACATTGGAATGCAGATCCCTCTTCAACAAGCACATTTCCTTTCCTTTGTTTGTGTACCCAAACAAACCCTTCCCCTTTGTTTGGGATTAGAGGTGTATGCCTCCACTGCCTGGTGTGTGTGGCTGACTAGTTTTGTGTTCTGATCTTTAGGCAAGCTTTATTAAAGTACAAATGAAATATCACTACATCCACTATGTTTTCCTGTAGTTTCATAATTTGAGGGGTTCCACTCAGGCTTTAATCTATTTTGAGTGAACTTGTGTGTGTTATTAGAGACAGACAGTTGTACGTATCCACACATTGTCCCATATCAGCTGAACAGATTGTTTTCTCTAATTTGTGTTAAGATTTTTGTCAGATCAAAAAGAAACTTCTGTGTCCATGCTGAGGCAACACTAGCCTGTTCATATGAAGGTAACTGTTTAGGAAGTAGTTTGATAGTATGTCCATTTAGCCAGACAGAAGCCGTAGGTTCGTTCACCACTAAGGTCCATGGTTTTCTAGGCCATGGGTCTTTGGCCCACTTCACAGAACCAGGCATGAACTTACTCATGTGGAACAAGCATCAAATTCTGTAGTTGGGTTTTTTTGAGTTTTTTAATTAATTAATTTATGTATTTATTTGCTCTTTTTGTGTTTGCTCTTTGGCTTTTTTGGGTGTCCATCCAGCTCTCAAATAAATACACACATGGAAGCATATTCTTACTTATGCCTGACCTCAACGTGGCTTATTTCTAGCCAACTTTTCTTCTTAACTTTAATTATCCCATCCATCTTTTGCTTCTGGGCTTTTATCTCCTCTATTTCTGTATGCCTTTCTTTACTTCTTATTCCATGTCTTGCTGTGTATCTGAATGGCCGGCCCCTGATGTCCTCCTCTCTTTCTTTTTCATGCTCCTCAATCTTTCTTTCCAGATTTCTCCTCATACTTATTCTGTCTGCCAGCTTTACCTAGCCTTTCTTTTGCCTTGCTATTGGTCATTCAGCTTTTTATCAGACCAATCAGGTGTTTTAGACAGGCAGAGTTAAACAAATGCAACATAAAAGAGCACAACACATCTTTGCATCAGTAAGCAAGTTTTCCACAGCGTAACCAAATGTAGCACATCCTTACTGATAGTCTGCAGCAGAGTTCCAGTGGAGCCCAATCAGTCATGTCCATGATGGTCCTAACACTGCTGTGCCATCTCATTACTCATTCTTGGTCTGTTGGGGTTTCTCTTTCTTCATGATAAGGAATATGTTAAGGAATTTATCCATTTCTTCTAGATTATCAAATTTGTTGGAATATCTTTATTCATAATAATCTTTAATCCTTTGTATTTTATGGCATCTATTATAATGTATACTTTTCCACCTCTGATTTACTTACGTAGAATTTTCCTTTTTCCTTTTTGAGATCGTCTCACTCGGTAACCTGGTTGGTCTGGAATTCATAGAGCCCCTCTGCCTCCTGAGTGCTGGAATCAGCACTATGCATGGCCACACCTGGCTCTTAGCCTGTTTGTTTTGTTTCTTTTATTTTTTTAAGATTATAATATATTATTATTATTCCCCCTTCCCTTTTCTCACCCTTCTTTGCTCTTTTAAATTCATGGCTTTTCCATAATTGTTGTCATTTATCTTTATGTAAATGTATAAATATACCTAAATGTATGAATACAGCCTCAGTTGTATAATGTTACTTGTATGTATGTTTTCAGGGCTGACCATTTTTATTGGTAATAACCAAATTGGTTTGCACTTCCTTGGGGAAGACTGTTTTCCCCACCCTCATCATTTCTTAGTTGCCAGTACTTGTTTATGTAGGACTGAAGCCTTTGGGTCCCCCACCCCACCCCTACCCCATGTTAGCATCTCTGTTGTCCTTGTTCAGCTCATAGGTAGGCTTTCTTATTGATGAGATTTCAGGAGTGTAGCTTCTGACATTTCTAGGAGACATAATCTCATAGCAAACTTGAAATCTAAAAATCAGAAGTAGTAATAGCTACATTAGATAAGAAATGGTACATTTTTTAAAAGTCTATGTTCCTCTGGCTCTTACAATCTTTTTGTTTCCTCTTTCATAACCATACCTGAGTCTAAGCAAGGTAGAGGAATTGTCTTGTAGATGTATCCACTGAGACTTAAGTATGTTTTTAAAAACATTTGTTGCTGTAAACTTTTTGCTAGTACTGTTTCATCCATAAGGTATTGGTTTGTTTTATTTCCTTTATCACATATAGCAAGACATTTTTTAATTTCCTTCTTTATTGCTCCATTGATGATTTATGTATTTAATTTCCATGTATTTGTATAATTTCCAAAGATTTTTTTGTTACTAATTTTTTTGTTTTATTTAGAAAGATATTCAATTTTTAAGAAACAAATATTCAAACAAAAACAAACCCCAGAACAAAGCTTAAAGGGAGTTCTTCAAACTGAAATGAAGAGATGTTAACAAGATGAAAACACCTGCATTTGATCTGGGGTTTGTTTTTGTTTATTCTTTTGTTTTGTTTGTAGGAGAAATATGGTTGTGATAAATATTCTCAGTGTTTGTTTGGAAATGTCTCTTCTCTTTGTGTCTAGAGGCTAGCTTTGCTGGGTATAGTATTTTTATTGTCTAGCTTTGCTGGGTATAGTATTTCTATTGACAGGCTTTAGTTGTTAGGATTTTTGTTGTTGTTTGTTTTGCTTTGTTTTTCTTCTCTCTTACTTCTTCAACATGTGAATATCTCGTCTCAGTCTCTTTTGACCATTAAAGTTCTGCAATTCTCCAGTTGAGTGACTGAGTAGAATTAAAAAATAAGCAAATGATTCAGATACATACTACGGAAAGGTAACAAAAGAAGTCACATTTCACCTCTAAGGACAGATTTGCACTATTGATCCCTTTACATGCTATTTGCTCCCTTTTTTCTGTTGCTTTAAGAATCTTCTTGTCTTAAACCTTTGAAACTTGTTTATCACCTTTGAATCTTGAAGTATAAACTCTCTATTCTTGCTTTCCCATCCTTGAATCCTATTAGCCTGAATATTTGCTCTATTAGTGCTTTTCTGTAGTTCCTATAATCTTTATATTCCTACTGTTTTTTTTCTTTTCCATATATATACTATATATATTCCATATATATACTTTTCCATATATATATATATATATATATATATAGTAGTCTGGTTTGGGAGGTAACTGACTCTTCATTGTTTCTGCTAATGGTGCTTTTATTACATTTTTCATTTACCATGTTTTTAGCTCCAGGATGTTTTGGTTTTATAAATTATTTCATTTTCTTTGGCAAATTGCAGAATTATTTGCATATATCTTCTTGAGGTTCCTAGAATTTCTTTCAAACATCTACTTTGTGTTTTCTGTCTTGAGAGATCACACACTTTGGTTGGCTCTGTTTTGCCTTGTTTTGTTCATGATTGGGTCCCTGAAAACTCTGGATGCTTGTTGGCCTACAGTAGTTTCTGCATATTGGAAATTTAGATGTTTATTACTGTCATAGTAATCTGCCCTTGTATTTTTATACTCATTCTTCCACAATAATCTGTTTATTATTATCACCAAGACCTTGGTCACTGTCCTTGTTTTAGCACTAGATGGCACCCTACGTCTAGATTTTTGCCAGCTCTAGTTCTGTTAACTGTCATTATTTCAACACTGGAGCGGACTTCAAGCTTGAATCTGTCACAAGTCCACAGTCATACTATAAAGCTGACATTAACTTGTTAGCAAGAAAGACCTAGACATTAGGCGTTCTGTAGAAAGGTAATGCATCTTTCTCCCACGAGCCAGGGTAGACCCAAAACCTGTTTCTACAGTTATTGTCCTGTGTTCAGCACTGCAGGGTTCTTGCCCATCACTCCACAGCTTTACTCTCGGATGTCTGGTCTATACCTCCGAAGTGATCATTTACAGCTGGCTCTGTCTTCTATTTCTAAATGAAGTTACTCTGTCATTGCTGTCACAGATTCAGTAATACTTGGTCTTACTCAGAGCTTACAGTCCATTGAAATGAATGTAGCACAGAGATAGGACAAAGGCCCACACTGTTGTGATCTTCCCAGTCCTGTCTCTGTTTGTGGCCTGGAACCTCTGCAGGTCTGGAGGTGTATACGGCTGACTCACCCGATGCTAGGACAGGCTTAAAGGTTCCATCTGTGGGCACTAGGCTTAAGTGAGGGTCTGTTTTGTCCCATCTTGTGTTAACTTTTACCATGGTGGGCCTGGCATTCAGTTCTGAGGAAAATTTGTGTGCCTAGTTTCCTGTCTTTCCTTTAGCAGATGAAGTATTTGTATACATTGTGTTGCTCAGGTCTGTAGTAGCATGGTAAAAACAGTCCCTTGGTTGCCGTGACTGATCTTAAGCTGACCTGTGTCTGAGACTTATGACTGAAGGAAGGACCTGGTTTATTCAAGGCCCAAGCTATAGCCGGACACAAGTGGCCTGAGCACAAGTCTGTCTTGTTGCCAGTTCCTGCTTAGCCCTGAGGTCAGTCCAGAGGCCTCATCCATAGCCACCGGCTTGGGGCAATAGTGCTGAGGCTTCGCCTGGTACTATATTAAGAACATGTTCTGGTAACTAATCTACATACTTCAGGTGTTATATAATAACTCATTTAGTCGTCATAAAGACCCAGTGAGATAATTCTTACACTTTTATGGTGAAGAATCGTAGCTCCTAAATACTGGAATTAAGAACTAAGGAAATCTTAGAATTTTATTTATATACATATATATTATTTATTCATTTTGAATATCAGTAAATTGATATACAAATTAGTAGAAATATTCAAAGAATATACATGTCACTTAAATTATAAATTACTTATTAATAGGGAAGTAAAATAGGAATAATACCATTTTATTTTTATTAAGGTAGCATGAATTAAGAACTATTATATTATCGTGTTAGTAACAAAGTGAGGTAAAAGACACTTTCATATACTACCAATGACTTTGAAAATTATTACGGTGAGGACTGAGACTGAAGTTCGTTCTTAAAGTGTTTGTCTAGCATGTGAGTCTCTAGGTTCAATGCCCAGATTTGTGGGGTGGGGGGTGTCACAAATTTGCTATAGTTACTTTGAAGATTAATTTGTCACTTTTTAAAGAATTATCAGTGAAAAAGAGAAATAAAAAATAATGGTGTTGTTCATATACTAGAAAACTATACCAGTTTAAATGAACCAGCTAGAATTACATGAATCAACATGAATTAATCTCAGAAATACTTGGCAGTGATGTGAGTCATAAGGATATTTCAGCTTAAGAAACAACTAATCTAGTAGAGTGTGTAGGAGCGGAAAGAGTTCCCGCAGCAGTTCTGCACCATTTATCTTTTTTGCCAATATCATGCTGTGTTAGCTGTAGTAACAGTACGCTTTGAGTCAGATAGTATGTCCTCTGACATTTCCATATGGACCATTTTGTATTTCATCTATGTCTAATAGCTTACCAGTTTCTATCAGAGGAAAGTCTTGTTTTGTTTGAAATGACAGTGAGTCTATGATTTTATTTGGGAAGAATTGGTATTTTTATTATTACTATTATATAAAAGTATTTTCAGTTTGACATGCCTATAATCCCAGCACAAGGGAGACTGAGGCAGAAGCATTCTATGGACTCAAGACCAATCGGACTACATTGTGAGTTCTAGGCTAGCTTGGCCTACAAAGTGAGACCCTGTCTCAAAAAAAAAAACAAACAAAAAAGTAATTTTTAAAGTTATATTTAATGTCAAGTTTAACTTGGTATGTAGGAGTGTGTAGTTGGATCTTTACATGTTAAGTTTACTATCCTAACAGTCTTTTGTTTTTATAGAATTTGTTAGAGCTTCTACATAGAATATCATGTTATTTTATCATAAAGTCACCCATACTGACTCCTTTGTATATAGGTGTCTTTTATTTTGTTCTTGAGCCTTGTTGCTCTGGCTAGACTTCCAGTATGGAATTGAAGGACAAGCAGGGAACAAATACTGGCTATCACACTTGACCATTGGAGTACAGCATTTAGTCTTTGATCACTAAATGTGATGTTGACTATAGATTTGGTTTTTGTTTTTGTTTTTTATAAATACTGGAAAGTCTTTTTTTTTTATGAGCATCGATTGGTGTTTACGTTCATGTATATATGTGTGAGGATGTCAGATCCTCTGGAACTAGAGTTAGAGACAGTTCTAAGTTGCCATCTGGGAGCTGGGAATTAAACCCTAGTCCTCTGGAAAAGTAGCCAGTGCTCTTAACCTCTAAGCCATCTCTCCAGTGAGGAATGTATGCTAGTTTATTAAAGTGTCGTATGAAGCTTAGGTATTATTAGACCCTTGGGAAGTGGAGGTGGGAGATCTTGAGTTCTGGGTCAGCCTGGGCCACATGATGTGTTTGATTGAAGCCAGTCTTGACCACAGGAGACTGTATGACACAGATAAACAAACAAAATAAAAGATTTGGTGTTAGATTTTCTTACATGTTTTCTTTTTATTCTTTAGGAAAATCATGCTAACTGATATTTCAGATCCTTGCATCTCTTTAGTAACCCTCAGCTTGCCATCACCTGTGTTGGCTAGGGTTGCTAAATTTAAAAAAAAAAAAAAAACAACAAAACGTCTTTTAAAAAGCTGCCTTTATTTATTGTGTCAGGCACACATTTTGGAGTTAGAGGGAAACTTAAGGACGTCAGTTCTCTCTGTCTACAAAGTAGGTCCCAGTAATTGAATTCACATTTTCAGACTTGGCAGCAAACTACTCTCTGAGCCACCTTGCTCACCCATGTGCATTAAATTTTGTTAAGAATTTTTGCATCAGTGTTTATGAAGGATGTTGGCCTTTGATGTCTTTGTCTTGTTTTAATAATTTAATAATAATGTGTCCATAGAATGATATGCAAATTACTTCTGCCTTCTCTTTCAATTGTTTATGAGTGTAGATGATGGTCTTTCTGTCTTAAAAGTTTGTCATAACTCACAAGGGAAGTTACTTGGGGCTATGGTTTTCTTTGTAAGGATTTTTAACTAATAATTCAGCCACGTAATGCATACAGAAATTTCAGGTAATCTAATTTTAAGTGAGCTTGGCAGTTTTGTTTGTTTGTTTTAGAGATGGTCTTTCTATGCATACCAGGCTAACCTCAGTTTGCAGAGATTCATCCACTTGCTTCTCCCTCCATTGCTGAGATTAAAGGTGTGCTACACCAATACATAGGCTTAATTTGTATCTTTTAAAGACTTTCATAGTTCACCAAAATTGTATTTATTGAAATAAAGTTATTCATGACATTTTTCTTACTGTCATCACTGTTTGTAGAAACTATTGTAATGATTACCATTTTATTACCAACTTCAGTAATTTGTTTACCAAACTTTTTTTTTACAAACAAATCTTAATAAAGGTCTAATTTTCCCCAAGAACCACTTCTTGGTTTCATTAATATTTTTCTTTTCTTTTTCCTTAGATTTCTCTGATTCTGTTCTTTTTTGTTTTATTTTATTTATCTTTTTCAAGATAGGCTTTCTCTATGCAGTCCTGGCTGTCTTAGAATTCTTTCTGTAGACCAGGCGAGCCTCAAACTGAAGAGATCTGCTGAACTCTGCCTCCCAAGTGCTGGAATTAAAGGTGCTCCACCACCACCCTCATTTCTATTTTTTATTGTTTCTTTACTTCAACTTACTTAGGTATTATTTGCCCCTTTCCTAGGTTTTTTATTTGTTTTTGTTTGTTTGTTTGTTTTATTTTTGCCTTGGCTTTGTTTTTTAAGTAAAAGCTGAGTTTGTTGACCTTTTCTAATATATGTGTTTAGTCACATACTCTCAAGTTCTGAGTTAGCTGAAACTAGGTTTTTTACTATGTTTTAATACATTTTGAAATTCTCTTTAATTTCTCTTTGATTTTTTTTTTCTGGCCCTAGATAACTGAGAAGTTGTATTGTTTGGTTGCTAAACATTTGGAGATAAACAGGCTGCCTTTTTGTCAATGATGGCAAACTTTGCATCATGATGTCAGTTCTTTTTAAATTTATTGAGTAAATTAAAAATTTACTCAGCCCATATTGCTGGTTTTCTGTATGCGTGAGATAATGCATATCTTCACATTGTTGACTGAGTATTCTATAAATGTCAGGTCTTATTCGTTGATGTCCTCTATATTTTCTATCAGCTTTCTGTTTACCTCTTATACACTGATTTGAGGATATAAACAGGAGAAAGGTGGGAACTTAGGCTTGGTTTTTATGATTTGTGATGAAGGTAAGGGCACCTGTTGAGCATCAGAAACAAGAAAAGCAGTAGAGAGACTGGTAAGAGTTAAAGGTTAAAAGTTAAAGAAATCTAGTACCAAATAGGGATGTATAATCACTGGGGTTTTAAAGTAGTGTATGGAAATTTTCATAAACTCAGTTATACATCAGGATTACATTATTACAGTAGGGTTGAGTGTACTTGATTTAAAAATACAGATCAAGAATTAAAAAATTCTTGATCACTAATATGGTGGCACATTGGAAAGTTCTACTTGTGGCATTAAGGTAAGGTTTTAATAAAAAATATTGTATTAAGTTGTCCTTAGGCTGTTTGTATAAGGTATTTATATAACATAAATGAATTATATGATTAGACTTGAGTCTTCCAAGATATATCATTATATATTTGCAAATATTCCAAAAATCCCTAACAGTTATAGTCTAATTCTTTTGATAAGGAATTCTCACTTGTAGTATTACCCTGAGAGCCATAGGAATGGATACTATCAGTAGCTTTGACGGAGGCAGAAGGGGATTTATAATTAATACAGAAACAGTTAAAAGAAATTGAGAATAATTTCCTTTTAAGAAGAATTCATTTTTCTCAACTACTCGTAAATAATCCAGCAGCAGCAACATCAAAGTGAGAATTGTGAGCTTTCTTTAAATCAAGTTCTGTGTCGTAACCACTTCGCAGTTCCCTAGTTTATTCCAGTTTAACGCTAAAACAAAATACTATCAGTGTTACTTCATCTTATAAATGAAAAAAAATGAGACTTAGTGAAGCTCAGTAACATTCTAAAGACTTACTCTACCAGGACACGATGAGTTAAAATTTGATCTTGTTATATTTTACTATGTATATTAATTGATTTCATATCTTGATTCCATAAGAATCTTTTTGTTTGTCTTGTTTTGTTTTGAGTTTTACCAGAACAGCTCTGTTTGTTAGTGGCTCTGAAACTTCTTTGACTATGATCACCATAGTTAAAAATGTATCTCACATGGAAGCAGAGTATACGTGTGTGTGTGCGTGTGTGTGTTTCTTGAAAGTGTAATGGATTTCACTCATGGATTACAATCTAGATTGTAAAAAGCACTGCTCTAGGTCAGGAGAGTTACAGACTGATCTCAAGCATTATAATTGTTGTGTGGGCAGTGGGAAGAGAACACTGACATTCGTTACCTGAAATAGTGTTCTATACAAAAAAGATTGCTTTAAGAGGTGGCTTTTTAAAATGTAGTCCAGAAGAGTAATACTGTTTTTGCTTGTTTTTAAAGCTTTCTGATCCTTCTGATTTACCAAGGAATGCCTTTAGAATTTTTACCATTCTTGTGGAATTTTTATGTATTGAGCATATTGATTATGCTTTAGAAACGGGGCTTGCTGGTAAGTATACTTATATTACACTTTCTGTAAACTCCTTTGGTCTTGTTTGGTTGACCAATACTCATAAGTTCTCTTATGTATAGCTTGTGTGTGATAGACTCAGTTCAGTACAATGTATTTGAGCTTGTGTAATACTAGGATGTAATACTAGGATGAGCTTGTGTAAAAGCTAAACATAGGCAATTCTCTCATATTGTTTACATCCACTACAAAATTTAGCACAATATATTGGCAGGATGTATAACAGTGCTCTATACTATAAATTGTCAAGGAGCATAAATAGAAATAAGAATAATTCTGCTTAGGAAGTAAGTAATGAAATTTAGAGAGAAAAATGTTCAAAAATAAATCTGGAAAGGAGTAAATTTATATTAAATATTTTGGCCTCATTCTTTCAGTTGTATCTCAAGGATCCTTATAACCTGACCCCATGACCTGTGAAGTGGGTGTCTCAGATGTAACATTTCAAAAATGAAACTCTTCAGCCAGGCATGGTGGTTCACGCCTGCAATCCCAGCATGCAGGATGCCAAGGCAGAGGTCACTATGAGTTGGAGGCCAGCCTAGACTATATGATGTTTTTTGAATAACCTAAAATAGCAAAACAAACAAAGAAGCTGTCTTCCTCCAACGCTATTCTCCCAGGATTTTAAGGAAATCATTATTTACCAAACTTAGAAACTGCCTTAACCTTCCTGTTTTCATTGCTGATAGCCAGTTCATCAGAAAACCCTGTCAGTATACATCCAAATATAACTGGTTTATCTACTTTGCTTCATCTACTGATGCAACCCACCTCAAACACTGTCATTCCTAACTGATTCCTGTGTCCAGAAGAATACAAGCCGTGGTGTGCCTCCACGTGTTTCTCTCTGTGCTGCATTTCCCTTGGCTCTTGGTGTCTTTAAAACCTGACCTCACCTACTCTCACCTTTCCAGACACCTGTGCTGATCCCCTTAGATGAAGTAGTGCCCCTGCTGCAGCATAGTACCCATAATCATTGTTGATTTCACTATTTATAATAGCATCTGTTAGTATCTGTCTTCTGTCAGTATTCTTTAAGTTAGCACATACTTTTTACATGCCTAATCATTTGAATTATAGTCCAGTAAAAGTGATAGACAAAAGTTTAGGAAGTTCAGTAAAGAAAATCAAAAGTGGGTAAGGGGTAGAGAACACTAGTGGGGCAGTAGAGTGAAGGATTTACAGGCAGAAATTATTTTTCTTTTACATTATTTATTTTTTATTTTGTGTATGTTCACACACATAGAAGTCAGAGGACAACTTGCAGGAGTTGGCTCTCTCCACCATATTTGTCCCAGGGATTGAACTCATGTGGTGGGCTTGGCAGCAAGTACCTTCACCCACTGAGCCATCTTACCAGCCCCCCAAAAGCATTTTATGAAAGGGTAGTCAGAAAAGGCCTCTGAGAAGACACGCGAGTCAGAGAGCTCAGTGAAGTGGTGAGTAAACTGTTCCAATGGAGACCCCGCTTGTAAGCTCTTAGGGTTAGAATCCCACTCTGTTTCATACCCCTGCCCCCATCATTGTGCTCAGGAGGTCTCTGGCTGTGTAAAACACCATCCTAGGAACCTTTAATGATTAACCAAATTTAGCTATAAATTAGTCATAGCTAATTCCAGTTTATTTCCTTCACAAGCAAGAATGTCTATGAGTGCATTTTAACTTAATTGTATCAGACTATTGACATCAAGTATTTAACCCATGCCAGCAGTAAATGACTTAGTGTGGTCATTTGTATTGGAATAATTTAAATCTTCAAAGATGTGATTATTGCAGAAGATATTGAATATGAATAAAGGCCAGCAAAATGGCTCAGCAGTAAAATTGCTTGCTGCCAAGGCTGACAACCTGAGTTCAGTACCTGGATCCCATGGTGGAAGGAGATAACGGACTCCTGAATGTTGTTCTCTGACTAATATACACATCACACACACACACACACACACACACACACACACACACACAAACAAACAAAATTAAATTGTTCATTAAAAAGATAAAGTAATGTGAATTTAAATCTGGTGTCAAGGATTGATTGTTTATCTAGAATAGAAGAAGCCTTATTTTAATAGCAGTGTTCTGAATTTGGAAATGTTGAGGAAAATTTAATTTGGACTGGGATTATTCTTCATGTAGTTAGTATTCACGGTCATTGTTCTTACTGATCACACACAGTTCTGCCAAGTGATAAGAAATAACGCTGGAGTAGCATTGTAGAATTTACTCTTTACTTGAATTGTTTTCATTAGGTAAAATTCCAAGTCAGAGTATATTATGTGTACATATTTTAAAATAATTTTCATTACTCAAATCTTTAATTTAAAGTTTATTTTAAATTCAAATTTATTTATTATTTTAAATTAATTTACTTTTTTTTTCTAAGAGGCTTGTTCCATACAATTTATGCTGGTTCTAGCTTATGTGTATATACCAGTTTTTATGTGTTTTAAATATTCTTCAAAAATGTTTATATTTTATAGGTTAAATACATTCACTATTACTGTCTTAATTTCCATGTTTTGTTGTGGATTAGTATTTTCTACACATGCTTCAGGTTTTTTTTTTATTATGTTTGTGATGGCACGTGTAATTTTCCTACCAACTGATTATTTCTTTTCTACAAAACATCTTTGTTTTCTAATTGTATAATTGAAGAATCATCATATAAAGAACTCAAGTTAGTAAAGTTATGTATTACCATTAGCTGGGGGTGTTTTTCTTAGTCTAGTCTTAAGTTTGGACAGGGCTAAAAAGAGCAAGGAATCTTGAGTCTGTGAGTTGTTCTCTAGGAAAGGAGGGAACAGATCCAGAGGGTTTAGTTCCATCTGTGGTGTCAGATGTTGTTGATGACCACACAGAATCTTAGGTGTTGAGGAACCGCGTCTCTGGGGTGAGGAGATTTTGCATGTTGTTGAGGAAAGAGTGGCGAGCATGATGAGAGCAGTCTGTGACTGACAGGAGCCTAGAGTGGAGGGGGAAACTGGACAGGAAGGGAGCCTAGGCGCTTTGTTGATTGATTTTCCATTTTATCAAATAAGCCATGAGGATGATTAACTTTGGGGTATAAAAATAGCTTTGGATGAATTTTGTTAAGCTGTTTATCAAAATCTCTGTAGAATCATTGCTGGTTTATTAAATGACAATTACTTTTATTCATTTGTTATATATAAAATCATTCTTTTTATTTTGCCCAGTTTTTTTCAAGGTTGGTTCTCACTCACCTGTGCCTTCCGATTTTAGGAATTCCATCATCAGATTCTAGGAATGCAAATCTCTATTTTTTGGATGTTGTACAACAGGCCAATACTATTTTTCATCTTTTTGACAAACAATTTAATGATCACCTTATGCCACTAATAAGGTTAGTTACATTGTCATATTTTCATTGGTATTTTAATGAGTATTTTTATTATTTTTTAAATAATACATGTTTATGAAAACATCAAACAGGACAGGTTTGACATAAAATTCTTCCTTCCTTGAATTCTTGTTTTTTCTTCCCACTATGCTGTTAATTTTGGTATATTTAAAAAGTTTTAATTATCGTAAACCAAAATCGGAAATCTAACATAACAAAAGGCCTTCTAGCCTAGTGCAGCCAACCAGTTTACATCCTTCAGAAGACAGAGCAGGTACCAGGCATGATGGTGCATAGCTGTACTCTTACCTACTCAGGAGGCTGAGGCAGTCTAGTCAACATAATGATTTCAAAGTCAGCTTGGACAACCAAGACCCAGTCTCAAAAGGTGTTTGTTTTTTGTTTGTTTTCTCTTTATCCTTTTTTTTTAAAAAGGAACTGAGAGTAGAATGGATATAAGGGGGCTTTCAAGGAATAGAGAAATTATGGAATGATGTTATAATATCAAAAATTTTGAAATTTTTTTTTCTTTAATTAAAGATGTAGCTCAGTGATAGAGCTTGTTTTAGTGTCTACAAAGTCCTGGGCTTACTCCCGAGTAACACACACACACACACACACACCAATAGACACAATACACTTGTTATAAAGACATAAGAAACATGAATGAACACATTTTGATAAAGCATTAAGATTTGGTTCATATCTTCATATCAATTTGTATGGATTTCTAAAGCATTTGAAAATTAAATGGAGTTTTACATGTATACATAAAGTTGTCATTAACCCTATTGTCTGTGCAGGAAATGTTCAGATAAATGATAGAGTTTGATAGTTGTTTTATGGGCAGTGCTATGACATGTTGTGACCAGAAACAAGTTCACAGATCACTTGATTCCTGAATCATAATCTAAAGGAAAGTTACTGTTTTGCTGTGTAGCCCAGGCGGTATTACAGGCATGAGCCACCAAGCCCAGCTTAGGGAGTTTTCTTAGTGATTTCCTTTGTAAAGGGTTCTTATGTCACATAGCAGAGAATTCACAGGGGTTTTGGTGTTCTTTATTCCTTAATATTTTAATAATATTGAGAAGCAGACCATGATCATAAGGTTTCGTGTCTTTTTACTTAAAAAAGTGAAAAGTAACTGGATTTACTTAGTACTGTCCACATTTTTATTAGGATTAATTATATTCTTAAGAGTTTGCTGATATCCGTGACTTTTCTTACTGTTATACCAGATATTTAGATACAGAGAAAACTAGTTTCAAAATTTCAAAGCTGCATGTTAAGTCCTATCTCCTCAGAGATCGGATAACAACTCTGTATTTACTTTTAATGGATTAATTTTTCTAGTGTGAATGAATTGGATATACTAATGTACATAATGTATGTGATGATTTATTTAGTAATTATTGGGTATGTGAGCAAATGTATTTACAAATGTGTATTCATGATGCATAGATTAGAAACTTAGAAAGTAGGCTATTAATGGGAGTTTGTTTTCTCTTTAATAAACAATAGCTCTTCTCCCAAGTTATCTGAATGCCTTCAGAAGAAAAAAGAGATAATTGAGCACATGGAGATGAAATTGGATACTGGCATCGACAGGCAAGTTAACTATTTTCTCTTCTCCTGCAGTTTTAAAAACTGTAGACGTGCATTTGCCCTGCAGCATGAACATAATCTTTAAAACAGAAAATGTGGGGGTTTTTTGGTTTTTTTTACTTTTCTGGCTGCAAAGTTGATACTTTAACATATTGTTCTTATTTTTAGGAGAATGTTTTATTAATCTCCAGGTGTTTTTTTTTTGAAAGTCAGTATGTTTAGATATATTTTCAAATCAAAACAGAAGTTCCTTTTAAGCCCTACTTCTCTGCACCACACATGTACAAACTACAAATTTCTTTGAAAAATGACATGCAGGGCTGAGAGGTTGTACAGGGCTAGAGTATTTTATATTTTAGCCTGTGGGAAACCCTTGGTTTAATCTTTAGTGCTGCTGAAACAACAAAGGTATGCAATATTTATTATTATATTTCCATGTAGTGTATTCTGACTTATTTCTGAAATATTTTAATAATTGTACTGGTTTTGTACTTGTAAATTCTGTTGAGTGAATTTCAAAACCTGATAATCTTTACTGAAGACTATAAATACTATTACTTTCCAGCTGTCTGTTTTCAGATGATGGTGGTCTTATATTGATTGAAAATTAGTATAGCTTCTGGGTATCAAGTATTTGCTATATATCAGGCTCAGTACAAGGACCATGATTGGTATCCTTTAGTCTCACTATCTTGTCTTGGCCTACTGTCCTTTTGTAACTTGAATTCATTATTGTTATACTTAATTATGTGGTCTGTCTCTTGAATTTAATATAAAACTTATATTTTGACCACAATGTCTTACAGCCACTAAACTCTGAGTTAGTGTAGTCTTTTTCATTTTCATAAGCTTACTGTTGGAGAATATCACATAAGTTAGATATTATTGATAACTTCTAATCAGTGCCTTTATCTCAGCTTGTCCATCTTCCTAATAATCCTTTGACAGTGGGACTCTGTGCCTACAACCTTTCTTTTTAAACCTTTTATCATCCACTTTCCTAAGTATTTTCTATGCATGCTTTGCCTTTGAAGATCCTTAGTTATGAAGTAAGTAACTAATACTAGGTTAAGATCTTTTCAAGAGAGAAAGATGTTAAAACCAGGAGCTCTTTGATAGCAAGTTGTAGAATGGTTTGTTTTTGTTTCTAAGATTTGGTTTGCCCATACCAAAGTAGTTTTGTAATAATTGGAAATTAAGTAGTTTAACTTAATTTAGTATAATACAAAGGTAAACTTGAGTGAGTTAAATGGGTCATATATACTGTGTCCTCTGTCTTTAGGACATTAAATTGTATGATTGGACAGATGAAGCATATCTTGGCTGCAGAACAAAAGAAAACGGATTTTAAGCCAGAAGATGAGAACAATGTTTTGATTCAGTATACTAACGTGAGTGGACTATTCCGTTTGCTAATATATTATCTCCTTTGTTAATGCTTGAACCCTCGTTAGTATGCCTAGTTGTGCTTGAAGTTTTTTCTTTGCTAGGCTAACACACATATCTGTATAATAAGTGTAGAAAAACTTTTACAGGCATGTGTAAAAGTCTGTGTTTATGTGAGAAAACAAGTTGAGAAGATTAAAAATTCCATGGATGGGAAGAATGTGGACACAGTTCTGATGGAACTTGGAGTCCGTTTCCATCGGCTTATTTATGAGCATCTTCAACAATATTCCTATAGCTGTATGGGTGGCATGTTAGCAATTTGCGACGTAGCTGAATATAGAAAATGTGCCAAAGACTTCAAGGTACGTATAAACAATTATCAAGTTTGCAAATAAGTTCAGGAAAACAGGCCATACTATTAAAACTTACACCGGCTTGTTAAGAAGTGTGATTTCATTGGCACCATAAGGAGAGCTCTACTATAGCCTACCTGAAGGCATGTTATTCCAGCTATATTTCAATATATTAGCATTTTCCTCCTATGGGTTTTTTTTAGATGAGGTCATATTTCAGCACATTCCATTCAGGTGCCTTTTAACATCCATTGATATCACATATTAGGAAAATATTCTTTCTTCATGTGAAAGGTTTTTCACATGTTTAAGTTACTTTTAAAGGTCGTATACTAATGATCGTTCTAGTGTACCAAATTACAAAATATTGAGAAAATTGAATAATGTAAATCTTTTCAAAGATTATTAGGAGTTTTAACTACAGAACCTTTAAGGTTTAGTTCTTCAGAAGCTTGAAGCTTGAAACATTCTAACATAGGAATGTTTTCATACTACCAAGTTCTGATTAGCAGTATGTTAGAAGAATATGCAGACCTTACTAGGAAATAAGTTGTTCTGGTTCAATGCTTTTCTTTTCCTTTCTCAATTCAGATTCCAATGGTATTACATCTTTTTGACACTCTGCATGCACTTTGCAATCTCCTGGTTGTTGCTCCAGATAATTTAAAGCAAGTCTGCTCAGGAGAACAGCTTGCCAGTCTGGACAAGAACATACTTCACTCCTTCGTACAACTTCGTGCTGACTATAGATCTGCCCGCCTAGCTCGACACTTCAGCTGAGTAAAGTTACAAAGGAAATGTGTTCTATTTCGGAAGGCCTCGGATGATAGAAAGCACAGGAGATTCCTTGTGACACAGCCAATATTTTACAGAAAAAAAATGACTGGAAGAAAACAGCAGCCATACTTACCCAGGAATTTTATTTGAAATTTGGACACTACTAGCTATATTTGCTTTTTATCTTTTCCCTATTACATTGAATTCCATACTTTAATTTATAAATTTCAAATATCTATAAACCTGTATGTGACTGTTATAATCCTGAAAAGCGTTGGTGTCAGAAGATGAATGAAATTTCACCAGTGTTCTGGTCCTTGATCTTGAACTTATTCTATTTGGAAATCTTACCATCCTGTTTGCATTAAAATAGGTGAAGTGCAGTAAAACTACATTTCTTATTTATTAGTTTTTCAGTTAACCTTTCAGCACTGGTGATTGGTAGTCAAGTTATTAGGTTTTCCTAAAGAACTTGTTACTACTCAAAAGGACCAGAGTGGAGTGTCATTTCTATACGTGGTTGGGACTGTTGTCTGAGGTACAGCAACGCTTGCCCAGAACTGTTTCAAGTAGATGTTAGGAACAGATCAGAGTATATCTACTTTCTGGGTAAAACTTAAAGTTTACTATTTCTTATTTGATAAATAGATTTTAAGCCAATTAATTAGCAAGAAGTTAATGAAGCAACCTTATTTTATATTTAACTTAAGGTGGAATACTTTAAAGGACCATGTTTGTTATTTTAGTACTCTGAGTAAGAAGTGACTTATGGTGTAAACTGTGTTTATGAGAGAGAGCAGCATGTTAGCCACAGTGCGTCAGTCCCTCAAGACCAGCCTTGACTGAGATGGGGTAGCTAAACATGCAGTCATCTTCTATTCTGAGAGGAATTGAGAGTTTCAGGCAATAAATAAATAGTGTATATTCCAAGTCTGGAGGCAAGCTTACAGCAAAAGCCAGCTTTTCAGATCTGAAGATTCTTTCATTGTCCATTTTCAAGGCATTTCTGAAGTTATTCCTATTTGGATATTATTAATTGAATTGGGTTAATATGACAAACTAAAAAATAAAATTTAAACATCGTATAAAAATGTAGAAAGGCCATTGTTCTATAAACCCTATTAACTTACTCTGTGAGAGTATGTTCTAAGTTATATATAGTGCATTCTTCATGGTCTTTAGGACCCAGGGAAGCTGTAATGTTCAGTTCATTCATAACATTGTTTTCTCTTAGTGTAGGGTTTGGCCTAATGGGGATGGAGCTGTCTCTCTCTACTGAGAACCTCACTCTGAATAGTTGTCAGCATTTCCAAGCTGTCTAGTCCAGAGCTAACTACTGTACAAGTTACTGTTGACTGGATTTTTATTTTCTGTTTAGCCCAGTGTTACAAAGGTAAGCAAGGACAATGAGCAGGCCAACTTTTGTCACATTAACGGACATTGTGGCAGGTTTGGAAGTTTTCCGGATAGCGATCCTCAGACAAGGAGAGCTCTGTGCTTGTACTGTTGCCGCTTTAGAGAACACTGCTGTGAACTCAGATCATACCTCTGTTTTAAAGCCAACAGTTTAAGGCAGTAGTTTACTGGCCATTTGAACTCTTTGTACAGTGTCAATTTGTAAAAAAAGAAGAAAAAAATCAAATAAAACATGAGATAACATTTTAAGACTTCCAAATCAGAGAAGCACTTCAAATTATTTTCTTTGGATTAATTTTTAAAAATGTAAAGCAGTTACTTGTTGCTTAAATATTTTGTTAATTATTATTTCCGTACTTGAGTTCTGTGCAATATTTTCCATTATGTCCACTAACAGGACAAAGAAAATTCAAAGTGAATATCTTATTTAGAAGTGTTAACTTTCATGCTCAATAAACAAATTCCCTGCAGTTGTTTTTTTTTTACTCTTACCATATTTTTACATTTTAAGGACATCTATAATGAATTATACATTTGATTTTTTTAACGGACAGTATTCCTTATTTTTCATAGCTTAGGTATCTCCTTTTTTAGTAGAGAAGAACATGACCGTATAATCAAGCTTTAGTAATCAAGCTAGAATAGGGGGTTTCTCAAAGGAAATAAAGATGTGTGTTGTGGAAACCAGTATACATTCTTTGCATCTCACTTTTAAAGTATTTACATGTATGGGCGTCATAAAATTTAGTTCAAAATGTATAACTCGGAAGAGATTGTCAATAGATAAAATGCTTCTATACATACCTGGGAAATTTTTGGTTAGACATAGTGGAGCTTAATAACTCTCACTAAAATTTAAATAAGAATCTTTCCACAGTTCTGTGTGAACTCACGTAATACTTAGGTATAAATATTTAATTTGAAGTTTGCACCAAAACACTGAAAATTGTTTGTCTGAACTTGAGTGTCTTATACGAGATGCAGAGCATAGACTAAGGAAGACTAGCCTGTGAATTACTGAAAATGAAAGCATAGGTTTAGAATGACCCCCGAATTAATTAGAAGTGATAGAGTACATGAGGAGCCCTGAACAAGAATTGTTAGATAATAGTTAGGTGGATGGATTTTTAGAATGTGACCATATAGCCATTCCAAGACAATTACTGACATTTAGGCGTACCATTCCTGTGAGTCCCAGGGGTCTTCCTTGTTTTAAAAAGTGCTGCTAACGAAGGTTAAAGTGGGTTAAATTAAAATTTAAAGCAGATAATTGTGTTATATTTTTCTTTGTTCTTTCCATTTTTCTTTTACTTCTAAATATTTCACTTTCTGAATATTACCTTTCTTATGCACAGTGAAATAATTATCAGCCAATAGATTGATTCAAAGTAAAGAATTTACTGCTTCCTTGAGATGTTTCTGTTACATTAGTTCGTATCCAGATGAAGGGGTGTTGACTCCTGAAATGCCACTGAACCTCAGAGTGGTCGTGTTTATAAGGCTAAGACATGTTTGAATTGTTGGTGGGAGAGTAAGGGTCACTCAAATGTGTGCCTGTTGTGACCAGAAAAGCTTTTGTCTCCTGATTAACATAGTGTTCTTACAAAAATATCCTGGATTGTCCACACACTGTCCACTGACTTTTCATGAGTGTGAGATATTTTCCAGAACCCTCCCCACCCCCTGTACTTTCTTGATTACTAACAGAGACTTTGGTATACAAAGCACTCTGATTTATCCAGTTCATTGAATTATATTCAGTTCTTTTATTACTCTACTTGAGAAGGCTTATCCTACAATTTGCTGCATATTTTGGGAAAGAAGACCAGTGCATGTCATTATGCCAAATAATTTTGCATGAAGTAAAAACAGTAATTTAAAATTTTAATGCATAGTAAAGATAATTATATCCTCATTTGTTGGACTTAAATTTAATGTACTATGCTAAGTCCTTTGCATATATTATTGATTCCAGAGTAACTGTCATTTGGGTACTATTATTTCTGTATGACAGATGAAAAACCTAAGGTACAGAACAGGTAAGGAGACCTTCAAAGTCTATAAGCTGTCATGATGGTCTCAGACTTAAATCTCATATAATAGGGATGAATAATGTCTTTTTTTATAATTTATGTTGTATTTTTTTTCTTATTTGTGTAACATTATGTATATTCCTTATTTTGATAGCCTCAATAGTTTTACTTAATTTTCTTCTCATCCAGTGTTTGATTCTCATTGTGAGGTTTAGATAATGAGGTTGGAATATAGTATCTGTATCAAGCTACTGTTGAATTTTTAAAAATATGTTCATACTTTCTCAATTGGTGTTTAAAGTTATGTAAGTAGTCAAGAAATTTTAATTGAACTTTAAGTTTGTATTTAATGGAAACCTGCCTATCACAGAGGTTTCCTTTAGTGAAACTATTATACAGTCATATTGTTTCTGCTTAATGATTTTTAACAGTACAGTCTGGGTATTTCATAAAGTTTTTGAATTTTGTACTTTCTGAGATTATAAATGCATAATTTCCCTCTTCCCTCCTAACCTTCCCATTTACCCCTCTTTGCTTTCATTCAAATTTTTGTCAGCCCAGAAAACATACATACAAATACCATTACATAAACTGAGTAGGTTATAATTACATATTAGGAATATGTGTATACACAACATGCATTTGCTCATATAGTTTTTTTATAGCATGGGAAAAAAATAACTCCCCATTAGATACAAAGAAATCAGTATTTTTACATTCAAAAATAGAATATTTTGAATGGCTTGCTGATTCTGTTAGCTGTTTAATGCACCAATAGTCTTGAAATGTCTAGTTCCAGAATGAAAATGTTGGACAAAAAAGTAGTTTATCAATAATTTGTAGTTATTAGAATTTTCATTGGTGAATGGAGCTGATAACCCTGGACTTAACTAGGTACATAGTTTTAAACTAGGCACTGCATATTTTATCGCTACTATTTGGTGATATTACTTGGTGTAGGTATCAATAAACATTTGCTTTTTTGACTAAATATCCATTCGAAGCAAAAAAGACAAGCAATTAAACACAGTTGCTCATTTTCTCAGTGATTTAAAAGGTTGCCATCTGCCTTAATGTGCAAAGCCAGTTTAAATAGGAATATATCGTATCGTACTCCAAATAGCAAACAACCTCAGAAGAAAGGCATTATTGGGAAGGCATAGGTTTGTGCTGGGCAGTAGTGAGGCATTTTAAATGTATAATTATTTGCACTAATATTTGAGCAGATGGAATGGATTAGAATATGGTCAACAATATTTTGCTGACATGTATTTTCTGTTAATATGTATTATGCAACATGTGTGAAAGCTGTCAATAATTCCTTTTAGCCAGGATACTAATATTTATATTACTGTGTTTAAGAGGCAGTATCCAACTGAGCCACTTTTAATTAAAAACTCTGAGACCAGAATTATGTTTACATTCTAGAAAGCATTTAACTTACTTAACTTAGATCAGTAAAACAGACTTATCAATGCCTGCTACTTAATAGAAGAAAACACAGAGGATTGAGATTGGAAGTAGGAATCTAGAAAGAGGAAGCTGAAGGTTCATTTATACTCATAACTTTTATCACTATTGGCAATCTTAAATGAAAAGACCCTAGTAAGCTAGGCGAAGTTGAGTAGAACCTGTTCAATAGAACTGATTTAAGGAGGACTTCCAAATTGTAGGTTAAACTTGACAGAGTGGGAAACCTTGATGCCCCTGTAATTATAAGTAGGCAAATGCCCTCCCATGAGGCCTGACAGTCTTTTCTATCTTTGTTCTGTGGTAATCTCGGTTTCTTTGAACTCTGGTCTTTTATTGTAGCACTTCTGTCAAATGTGCAGCTTTTACTATAGAGGTACCTGGTTAGAAATCCAGACACAGTACCAACCTAAAAAAGACTGTGACTGCCTCCGTATATATTGTTTGTAAATACAGTAGGGGACACACATGAAATTGTGTGAAAATACGTTCTAAGTATCTTCCTAAGTGCCTATTAGGATACTCCAGCAGAATGTATTTTTCAGTTTTTACCACAAGGGGGTGATGTTATTTTTATAATGAAAACTTATTTTTATTTATAAAATAGAATTCATAAACTTTACTGAACAACATCTGTGAACACTACTGTCATACACTGCAGGTGTGTGTGTGTGTGTGTGTGTGTGTGTGTGTGTGTGTGTAATTCAGTAAGTCATCAATGAGGAAAAGTCTAAGAATATTAAGAACACAAAACCCAAAACATGTTTGTACACAGAGATGGATGACTTGAACCAGATTCACCACAACTAAAATTCTGTTTTTAAGAGTTTTATATGTCGCACTGAGTTCTTTGTCAGCTTTTTTTTTAATTGGGGGGGGGGTTATTCATTGACTGTATTCACTTTTTAGTGGGGAAACTTGAAATAAATTCAAGTGGAAAGAATTTTAGGGACTTTAGGATTTTAAGGACTGTACCAAACAAAAACTTCCCCCTTTGAGGGTAAGTTGTTCCTGTGATGTTATCTTTTGCATTTTCCAGAATTCTGATGACCATAATGCAGTTGTCAAACTCAGAATCTGCTTTGACGTGTAACTGACATCTAGTCCTCAGACCCAGCTTCAGTCTTACAGGTTTGCCTCAATGACTCTGAGATCCAGATGAAAATCATGTACCGCTACGGATTATCTGTGGTTCATTTATTTGATTGACCATGTATTGCCTCTGACTTTCCAAACCCTCCATACTTTCTTGAGTTTGGACTCCTATTTGCTCATGGTTGGATCCCAGTTGTACTTTGGGGTCTTCACAGTTGTTGTTCTGCACTCCCTTGGGTATTCACATCTCCCCCTCACCCACTCTGAAGTGCTCATTTAACCATTTGTTTAGGGAATCAGGCCTCCCTGCTCTGGAGAGCTGCTTTTTTCTGCTTTAAAATGATGTTGCAGGAAGTTGCTTGTGTGTATCATAGTCTAATCATAATTTCATTTTATTACCAGTTTTCTATTCGAGGGTTTCGTGAGGATTGTCTCTAGTTTGTTTAGTCAGTGGGGACTTCTTCAGGTTGGCCCTTGTACACTTTTGGCATTCCTGACATTTTAAAAGCTCTGTCTTGGACTCCATACAACAGAATTTTCCAAGTTCATTTTTTACTTGTCTACCCTAGCTCTCCATCAAGGCACCAACCAGGCCCAACTGTGCTTCGCTTCCAAGATGAGATAAGATAGGGCACCTTCAGGGTGGTGTGACTAGATTTGCTGCAGCTCTCAGTCACCCTGCTTTTTAGTGAACGTTGGTACTTGGAAGCCAAGATTTGTGCACTGGTTGTACTCATTAAAATGGAGATGCTGCTGCTTCTAGTTCGTAGTGCTGAGGAGCTTCATGTGAGTATTCATACATACACTCATTTTAAAAATACTTATTCTATGTATTCCTGTGCCTTCTCCCCACTTTGTCACCCACAGCCCTCATGAAATTTAATACCCCATACAGGATTTCCTGATCCCATGCAAAGAAGGAGGGCATCTTCATCCTACTTAGCTACTGAAGCATTGACTTTAGGACCAAATTGGAAGAACAAGAATGATCATATTAGAAATTATGTAAATCAGATGTTGGTGGTGTAGACCTTTATTAAGAGCACTCAGGAGGCAGAGGCAGACACATCTCTGAGTTGGAGGCCCGTCTGATCTATAAACTGAATTCTAGGTTAGCCAGGGCTATACAAAGAAACCCTATCTTGAAAAAACAAAAAGGAAATCATGTAAAGATTTTTAAATTCTCAATAAATTACTCAACTTTATCACCCAAGCAACTATATAGGAGTGCACTATAGTGAGGGAAATAGTAAAGCTGAATTTACTAAATCTACTGAGTGATACACTAAAAAGTTAAATTTTGGAAGCAAATTTAAAATGCATGGCATGTTTTTCTCTATCCCTTTACTGCTGTAATTGCTTATTTAATGATAGAGTACGTCATAGGAACTGAATGAAATTTTAGCTGTTAACCATTGGATCACATAATTTTGCTAATAAATTTAAAAAGAAAATAACTATAGAATTGTTGTTTTGTAGGCCTTTAAAAGAATGCATGTTCAGGTGGACCTTTTGTGACACAGGAGTCTACCAGTGCTGGTCTCACACATACTGAGGTCAGCGCCGTATGAAATGATAGACCGAGACATAGGTGTCAGCCAAGTTGCATTTCTAAAAGATAAAGCAGATTCAGACTTTGCCAGGCCCTGAGGCCAATGTTTTAAGTGCTTATTTGTGTTACCCATAGAAAGTTCACGGCCATATTTCACCTGGGCCTTAAGAATACAGGCGACGTTTTAGAAAATGAGGCAAGAGATGGGCAGACGGGCAGAATCTGAAACGCTGCTGTGTTCACCAAGTGGAAAGATGGCTTTGAGAGTAGAGTTCAGTGTGAGTGTGTTTTAAGGCAAGGCTAAAATGGTTTGGGTTAGCTTACTAAGTCTTCAGTGATAGGTCAATTGATTTATTATAGAAACAACAAAGATAGAGGTTTTTTTTTTTTTTTTTTTTTAAACAATCCAGTATAAACCTGCAGTGAAAGAGAGGAGAGAATAGAAGGCAGGCTCCTGCGTTAATGTGGGTGGTGAAGGCCTGAACTTGGCAGTGATGCAGGACCAAACTATTGACTTGTTTACAGATAATAGAAAAAGTCAGCTTAGGAGGAGTATCCTGTATTCTGAAAGGTCATCACTATCTAAATGGAATACATGCTGGTAGGATGGCTTAGCAGGTAAAAAGGCTTGCCACCAACCCTGACAGACAACCTAAGTTCAATTCTCAGATCCCATGTGCTATGAAGAGACAGCTGACTCCAGCTTGTCTTCTGACCAGCATATGTGTGCAATGGCATGTGTACCCCCATATACATACATATCTATACCTACAACTGAATTTTTTAAAAAATAAACTTTTATTATAAAAATCTTGGAAATAAGACACATCACACACCCAAATTAACCAGATTTAAAGTCTATACACCTCAAAGACAATAGTCAGCCTGTGTTAAAGTGTAAGACTCTGTCTAAACCAAAAAAGTCCAACAGAAAACTTAGACTGTGGTGACATACTTGAAAAGTTCCTACAACTACTAAAAGGAAAAATGACACTTTTTTGCATACTTCCCAGGGAATGTAACACCTAACAGCAGGTGTAACCTCCACGCCGAGAGTTTAACAGGAGAAAGGGAAATTACAGAATCTCATGATGTAGAGCAAAAATCCCAACGTACTAGCAACCTAACCCTAGTGATAGCTAAAAGCAAAACTGCATTATATCCACGTAAGGTTTATTTCAACAACAGATTATTTAAAAATCAAAATCTACCATGTTTCTTGAACTAAGATGAACATCTCAGAAGATATCACAACAAAAATGATTAATGAAATTCAGTGTTCATTTTAAAAAGTAAATTAGAAATAAAATAAAATTCCTTGCAGTAGCTACAAAAAGTAACAAGACTTATGATAGTGTTCAAAGGTTGAAAACTTCCTTTCTGAAATCAACAGAGACAAGAAAATAATGCTATCATTTGTTTAATATACTGGAGACCCTTGCCAATATGATAAGGCAAATAAAATTGCACTGTTCGGGAATGTGATTGTGTGCACAGGAAGTCTGTAAGAATCTACCATGATTACTGGGCACAAAATCATATGAGAAATTAATTTTCCTTTACACCAGCAATAGCAGTTTGAAGGTAAAGGTTTTAAGCAACACCAATTACAAAAGCCCCAGAGTAAAGGTAGTGAGAGAACCTGTGCCTAGGACTTCAAAACATTATTGAGGAAAGGTAGACAAGGCCATGGACCAGTGGGTCGATGTTACCAAGTGAAAAGATTCAAATAGGAAAGGAGGCAAAACATTTGAAACAGCTACAAATGACATTTAAATAAAAATAGAAACAAAAAGTCCTCAGATTTGTTGCTCACCAGACACCTACACTCTATGAGATTCTACAACCTGCAGAACAGCTAGCATTAAGAAAGCCAGACAAGTTGGGGGGTAGTGACGCGTGCCTTTAATCCCACCACTCAGGAATCAGAAGCAGGAGGATCTCAGTGAGCTTGAGGCTAGCCTTGTCTTCAGAGCTACAGAGCAAGTTCCAGGACATCTAGGGCTGTTACACGGAGAAACCCTGTCTTGAAAAGCCAAAAAAAGGGGGGGGGGGCAGCCAACTCCATTGCATGCCACAGCCATGTGAAGCAAGTGGAAGGCACACCTTACTTACAGATCACAGTTTTGGTTACTTTTTTAGTTTCATATCCATACAGGAAGTTCCATTCTTGCCTTTAAGCAGGCAAGAAGAAAGAGAGGGGGCATCTGAGCACAATTAAAACGTGTGCATTTCTTTTTTTAAAAAAAAAAAATCTGTTATTGAAAACTGAGGGCTTTTTTCATAGCATATATCCTGTTTATGGCTTCTCCCAACTGCTTCCCACCTCTTCTCCCATCTCAGTCTACATCCTCTGTCTCACTAGAAAATAAACAGGCATACTTACCTGGCAAGAAAGATACCCGATCACAAAGGTGATTTTCCCAAGGTGAGGCTTACCCTTTGCACTTTGGATGTGCTGACCTACATAACCCCCTCTCCCTAAAATAAAAATAAAAAACAGGCATCTGAGAGATGATAATAAGATACAGTAAGATAAAACAAAAACACATTGGACTTGGACAAAACAAACATGAAAGAAAAAGTCCAAGAAAGGGCACAAGAAACAGATATGGACCCAGAGACCCACTAGTTAGCACACTCAAAATCCCCATAAAACATAAAACTAGAAGCCATACTATATATGCAAAGGACCTAGAGTGTAAAATAAATTTTAAAACAAAAAAACTTCTAAAGAAAAGAGGCCCTGCCATCATATTGTGAAACAAAGAACCTCCAAAGATTGAGTTCATTTTCTGTTGTCCATCTACTGCTGGGCATGCATTCTACACTTGAGAAGTTTGTTTCCCCAGTGAGACTCCCTTGGAAAAACTAAATTTTCATTTGTAAGTGGTTATCCATTGGAGGTAGCTTCTGGGTTAGGGGTGGGGGCTTGTGTCCACTTTCAGCTCCAGGACCCTGATTGGTGCAGACCCCTGCAGGTCCTGTGCACACTGCCTCAGTCTCTGTGAGTTCATATGTGTGTCAATCCTGTTGTGTTTAGAAGACCTTGTTTCTTGGTGTCCTCCATCCATCCCCTCTGGCTCTTACACTCTTTCTGCCTTCTCTTCCACAGTGTTCTCTGAGCTCTGAGGGGAAGTATTTGATGGAGTCATCTCATTTAGGACAAGCGGTCCAATGTCTCTCAATCTCTATGTAATGTCTGGCTGTGGGTCTCTGTATTTGTTCCCATTTGCTGCAGGAGGAAGCTTCTCTGGTAATGGCTGATCAAACTCTGATCTATGAGCAGCAGAATGTCATTAGGAGTTATTTTACTGCTAGTTCCTTTAGTAGAACAGTATTCTTTGGCTTTTGGTCCTAGAACAATCTAGTCTTGGGTTTTTGGTCACCAAAAAAAGCCGCAGGTATGGGTCCCATCTTATGGAGTCGACCTTTAGTCTTCATTTATTGGCTGGTGACCCCCACAAGCTTTGTGCCACCATTGCACTAGCATGTCTTGCAGGCAGGACACCACTGTGGATCAGAAGGTTTGTAGCTGGGTCGACATTTACATTTCTACTTTGGTACTGTGCAAAGTACTTTTAAGTACCAAAAACACTAATCCAGAGGGTGAAAGCTTTGGGTAGACAGCAACTTGGACGCCTCTATTCTTCAGTGAGTTGTGTAGGTGTTGTCTTCAGGAATAGGGCCTTGCCATCCTTTTGTGGAGCGCAACCTATAGTTCTGGCTATGGCCTTAGTTGTTTGAGGATTCCAGTGGGACCTCTTGGGCCACCAACTCAATTAGATGTAACCCAAACCCAGTACTAAAAGGTCCCTTGGTGACAAGATATGGCCAGTTGGGACTTTGTCTCCCCCATTATTTGGTGAGTTCATTTAGATCACCTTCTTACATATAATGTGCTTTACTTCTACTGTACTAGCTTTACACACTACCCTCAAATAGACCTTAATGTTAGCTATCTCTCCCCATATTCCCTCTCCCTCCTTGCTTGATCCTCCTGTTCCAGTCCCCACCCACCCTGTCAATCCATAGCCAACTCTTCTATTTCCCTTTCCTAGGAAGATCTATCTACCTTCACCCCAGTAGAACGTCTGTGGTTCTACAGATTGTAGCTTCGCTATCAAAGACTTAGCAGCTAATCACATATAAATGAAAACATTCAGTATTTTCTTTCTGGGACACTCAAGGTGTTTTTTTTTCCTAGTTCCATCCATATTTACCTAAAAATTCCATGATTTTCTTTTTTAATGACTGAGTGATATTCTATTGTGTAAACGTCCCACATTTTCTTTATTTGTTCATTTGTTGAAGGAGTCTAGATTGTTTCTAATTTCTAGCTATTATAAATAGAGCGGCAATGAATTTGGTTAAGCAAGTGTTTCTGTAGTAGGGCAAAGCATCCTTTAGGTATGTGCCCAAGAATGGTATAACTGAATCTTGAGGTAAATCAATTCCCATTCTCCTGAGAAACCGCTACATTGATTTTTCATAGTGATCGTACAAATTTGCACTCCCAGCATCAATGAATAGTCCTCTTACTCCACATCCTCGCCAGCATGAGCTGTCACTTGTTTTGTTGATCTTAGCTGTTCTGACAAGTATAAGATGAAATCTCTAAGTAGTTTTGATTTGCATTTCCCTGATGACTAAGAACGTTGAAGATTTCTTTATGTGTTTCTTAGTCATTTGAGTTTAGATCTGCACAGCGTTTTTTAACTGGGTTATTTGTTTCCTTGGTATCCAGTTTCTCTCCTAGAAAAGGGACCTCGAGAGGCTATAGGAGCTGCTCTCTCAGATCCCTGCTTAGGATGAGACAGCTGACTGGTCAAATCTGGGTACACTCCAAAATACAGGTTGCTTTAATTGGGTGATCGTAGGCTTGGTCTTTTCTTTTCATGATTCTTACGTTTAACGTTATCTTTTCTTCAGTGCCCAAGATGCTTTCTTCCTTCTCTTGCCTCTGTGGTTCCTGTTCAAGTTGCTGGATTTTTCACTTGCAGTGTTCCCTCAGTTTGGGGTTTTTCTTTTTTTTTCATTCTTTCTTTCTTTCTTTTTTTTTTTTGATTGTATTTCCACTTTCATGTCCTGAACAGTTTTATTTACTTCCTTTTACAGTTTGTTTGTGTTTCCATAGATTTCTTTAAGAGATTTATTTATTTCATCCTTAGGGATCTCTATCATATTCTTAAAGGCTGTGACTTGTGCTTAAGCTACCTATATTGCCTTTATCAGGGCCTATTATTGTAGTACGGTTCTGGTCTCTAGAGGGACATATTGCCTTGGTGCTTATTGATTGTGTTTTCACACTGGCATCAAGGCTTCTGAGTTTGGGATGAATGTAGTTCTGGGTATCTATTCTCTTTGTTGGGTGGGTGTTTTGCTCCTTGGTTTCTGTTGCCCTCTCTGAATCTTAGGAGGTTATGGATGACTTTGTATTGCCTTTAGGGAGTTATTCTGGGATCCTGCCGCTGCAGTCACTGGAGTCTCAATAAAATATGTTTCTGGGTGTTGGGAGCTGATACTTAGGAATGGGGATGGAATAGAAGAGGGGGAGACTGGATGGCCACGGAAAAGAGGAAAGCAGGGTGTTCCCCAGGATCTGCTTAGTCCCTGGGGAATGTGGGTAGAGTGAGAGGAAAAGACACAGCTACACACCTGGGGATGAGCCTGGGGGACTGGATTTAAAGGAGAGCAGGAAAGTGAAGATCTGTTGTGACAACAGGTGAGAGGGGAGGAAGGTTGGAGGAGAAAGGAGAGAAAGGGAGGCCACAGCAGGTGGTCTGCCACAAGGCTGGGGTGAGACTGGGAGACTGAGATTGAGACAAGAAAGATCTGCAGTTAGCCTACCTGCTTCCCTGGCCAGCTTGGTGTGTGGCTTCCTAGGGCACGAATGGATTTCTTAAAAGTACATTTATAAGTGCTTTTCTGAGTTTGTTATATCCTAATAAAAATGTTATCTAAAACAATAAATGAAATGTAATTCTTTTTTTAAAAAAAAAATCCAGAACTCTTAATAGTTTTGCTCAAAATACTGTAGATGCCACAAACCCATTCTTAAAACATTCTGGATATAATATAACTGTAAGCTTATTGGATTTGTTGAATAATTAACATCATTTTACCGGAGAAGTTTAGATCGATTATGTAATTCCTGGATAGGTGAAAAGGATGTGGGTGTGACCCATCCTTTTCATTTCTGAAATAACATAAACATGCTATAAATACCGCCAACCGAATTGCACAATATAGGATGAGGAAGAAAATACTGCCATTCTGGGCAGTGATGCTACACACCTTTAATCCCAGCACTCTGGAGGCAGAAGCAGGCAGATCTCTGTGAATTTAAGGCCAGCCTGGTCTTCAGAGCCAGTTCCAGGGTAGGCTCCAAAGCTACACAGAGAAACCCTGTCTCAAAAAACAAAATAAAAAAAAATATTTTGCCATCTATTATTACTTATATTGGATGGGCTTAAAAGCCACCAACTTAAAACATAATACAGTATCTTGACTCCAACACCAAGTTGGAGTTAATGAAGCCTTATTGCATGCTCAGTACTTGAGCCCTGCAAATGATGTACTATACTGCTGGTGGTGAGGTTTCTCATTTATGAACCACAAATTCAATATTTACAATCCTGTGAGGTTTTTTATGAGGCTCCGGATGTTGAAGCCAATTTAACACTGTTCAACAAAACTCTCCAAGAATATTCTTCCACCAGTTCAACACTTGGGAAAGTTATCCCTGCTTCACATCATCACACCCGATGATGTCAAGGCCCATTTACCTTTTCTCCCTTAAAGTGTTTGAAAGTGGGACCAGGCCAGTCCCAGGGAAATGCATGGTTCTAATTCCAAGTTAGCCTACTAGCACCTCACAGGGACACTGAGGCCCCATCAGTCTACACATAGGAGAGCACTGTCAGTACTTCAATAGCCAGCACAGCCAATCTCATGTTTACGGGGTTCCTAGCGCTAGTGATAATAGTTGGCACTCATAGAACACTTCCATGCTGCTTTCACCTGTGCACAAGCTCTACAGCAGATACTGCTGATGATTTTATGTATGAACGAGTTAAGGCATGGAAAAAAACCAAGGAAATCCACCCAGCTATGGGAAGATGGGATGAGGATCAAACATGGCATCTATACCCATGGTACGTTTCTTTAAAAAAACAACTGTTTGGGCTGGAGAGACGGCTCAGAGATTAAGGGAACTGACTGCTGTTCCGGAGGTCCTGAGTTCAATTCCCAGCAACCACACGACGGCTCAGACCCATCTATAATGAGATCTGGTGCCCAGAGCACTATATACATAGTAAATAATTTTTTAAAAAAAAAACTGCTCAGATTATGATATCTGGATTTGTATTTTTGGACGACTTTACATTCCCAAGACAAGCAGATGAACTCTTAGATACATTTTGTATGACAAAAGAGCTTCCTTCAGGACTATTTTCTCCGTAAGGGAATGCATTAAAGCATAACGAAATCATCTACCATAAGGAACCCAAAATATCTAGCATCCCCCATAAAAAACAGAAAACTGCATCAAACAACCAGAAACTTGCAAGAGTGAAAAATCCCCAGTCCACCCTTCCTGTCAAAACCCTACTCATAATCCAGTTATAGGTTTTTATCACTATAGCTTCAGATAGCTCGATCTCTAGCAAGTGGTGCCGTTCATGCTTGCTTGTGCAGCAAGCACATCACTAATATGGCCTTTCACTGCCCAAGCATAGGCTAAACTACCTATACCGTGTGTAAAACTTAGGTGATGTGCTGTTTTATAATTCTGAACAAATAGTTAAAATTCAAGAGTTAGTTGATGGTAATGTCTGAGTGTTGGGCTGGGCCAGCCCCAGAGCCTGCTATAGGCTTTGTGTTAATACCATTCTACATTTCAAGGCCTGGTTCAGGTTTAATGATGAGTAATAAAGACAATATGAACCCTTTATAGGTTGTGTGTGCTCAATTAACTAAGCCAGTAAATAGTAACGATACAAATCTGGGAGTGGTGAGTCTTCCCAACGCCAATTTCGCTCTTTTCAGAATCAGGGCACCATATTTCCAGGGAAGAGCCACCACAAAGTTCTCCCTCATGGAGTCTGAGCCCCAGGTAGCAGAGGCCCAAGCAGCACTGAAGATTTTATCTTCACACTCATCAAAAACACTAAGTACCTAGTAAGTACCAGGCATTGTAGGCAATGAAGTCACATGTTGAACTTGCATTCCAGTCACTAGAAGTCAAATAAGATAATTAGTGAATAACTGTGTATTACATCAAAAGGTGTTAAGAGACATAGAAAGATGCTAGATCAAACCATAGGGCGAAAGCAGAGTGAGTGTAAGAGCAGCGTTTTAAAAGCCAGAGGTCAGCATGGCCTGGTAAGCCTCTCCACCAGACCTGTGCAGCTGCTCTGAACCAGCTTTTAGAATGGCCTAGCCTCGGTTCAGTGTTCTGCTGATAGCAGCTTGAAATTCTCCGTAAGTCCACCCTTGAACTTGTGTTTTTAAAGCTCAAACAGGAACACACAGGTAGACAGAGGCAGCATTTACACTATGAGCGTCTGCTAAGTTTAGTGAGATTCTGATTAAGAGGTAGCTCTTGGCAAGGCCAGTTCGTAACAGATTGTCCTGAGCAGTCGCATAGCTGTAGGTGTCAGCCAAACCAGTGAGAGGTAACCTCAGAGGTCACTGACCTTGTGGCCTTTTCAGTGAGATCTACATATATGCCTTTGACACTGATGGCCAATAAAGGATGAATGTAAAGAACAGCGCAGACAGGGCCACGGGAGCCGCTGGGTTGGGGGCTCCGCACAGACAGGGCCACGGGAGCCACTGGGATGGGGGCTCCGCACAGACAGGGCCACGGGAGCCGCTGGGATGGGGGCTCCTCACAGACAGGGCCACGGGAACTGCTGGGATTGCTCACAGCAGTGTGAAACACACCAATGTCCAGAGGTGGAGAAGCTAGATGTAAGCAAGAACAGCAAAGGAAAATGACATGAAATCAGACATACATGAAGATGCCATGATGAAGTTCATTATTTTATATATTAACTTTAAAAAAAAGAAAAAAACAAAGGTGGCTAACAACGGCAGCACCTGTTCAGGTAATTTGACACCACCTTCTGCCCTCAGTGATGCACAGATAAACGTGCAGGCAAATCATCCATACACTTAAAATTAAATAAATAAAGGCTCTGTGGCTCAGTGGATAATCCACTTCTAATGACCAAAAATAGTAAAAAGAGGTTATAAAGTTAGTCGTTCCTCTACTTTTAACTCTGTCATTAATTTTTCCCTTTATGTGTTCGGTGGTCAATAAGTGTGTACAATATGAACGGACAGTGAAGGTGTAAACTCTTCTGTGAAGCTTCACCTTCAGAATGGCTGTTCTGCGGGATAGAAGTGTTACAATGTTTAGGCTCTGAGTCTGGCTAATCTCACTGCTAACGTTTTTAACTTGAAAGTCTTTTACAATGAAGTGTTGTTGTTGTTGTTGTTGTTGTTGTTTTTGAGTGTGTAGTGTTTTGAGATAGGATTTCTCTGTGTAGCCCTGGCTGTCCTGGAACTTGCTCTATAGACCAGGCTGACTTTGAACTCAGAGATCTGCCTGAGTGCTGGGATTAGAGGAGTACACCACCACCTTCTGGATACAATGAAGTTTTAATTATTTGTATAATAATAATAATAATAATATAAAATTAGAGCAGTAGCTTGATGGCAGAAAGGCACGGGCAAATTTCTAGACCAAAAGGAGGTGAGCAGAGAGGTGTTTACGATGCCATGCCCCTCCAGCATCCTGTGACTTGCGAAAGGCTTTCAGCTCGCCAATAGACCCAAGAGGAAAGAAGGCAGAGATATGTGACAGAGATTCAAGACCAGATATGAATGAGACTGTGATTCCATCCACTCTGCACGTGGAGTCCTTATCCGTCGGGAGAAAACTTGGAGTGTGCTGAACTGGTTGTCCCTAACCCAACCATTCTAGCAGGCCTAATGTCATTTACTCAAATACATGCTCCTTACCAACTTATTCCTTTATCACAGTGGCCAAAGAAACGTGCATTCGTTGTTAAAACAAACAAAGGGGCCTGCTGTGCCAGCTGGTTTGCCAGGCACTGAGTTCCTCCAGGACACAGGACTGCCAGGCTCCAGTGGAGAAGAGCGCTGCCCTATTTGGTCGGTGGGAAGGGGAAGGGAGGCTATTGTTTGGATCCAGGAATGGCAATCTACACTTGAATATTCGTTCTCTACTGAAGCACTGGTCCAGGCGCCACGATCCAGGAAAGAGTTAACTATGGCAGACGGTATGCTCGAAATAAAAAAAGAGGAAAACATATCACCCCCAAAGCTTTAAACAAAAGACACGAAAATGGAGGCTCCTTGGGTATGGAAAAGATTTCCCTTTTGATCCATATTGACAGCCAGAGGGGGTTATTATTGAGAATATGGGTAAAGTTACTGCCAGTTTTCGCTGCTACTCGTGTTTAAAAAGAAACTATGGAAACCAAGAGAAGGAATATTAATTAAGTTCAAATTTGGAATGTCCTTGCCAGGCGTGGATGAATGAATTAAACGAAGCAACCTGTTGGGTTGAAATTCAGTGTTTTGTTTGCGGTTTCAAAGAGTGCTGAACTTTTCATAGCTTAACACTTTTTTTTTTTTCAGTAATCTTATTAAAAGGTTATTTCTTCATAAGATTAGTTCTGGAATGAGATTTTTTTCTCCTTTTTAAATTTAAAGAACCAGTAGATATTTTCTTTCTTTTTCCTAATTTCAAATAGCATTACTAGGTATACCTCCCAATGTTAGCACACTGACTGTTTAAAACAGCACCAAACTTCACAGCCAAGCAAGTGTCCAAACACCCTAGCCTTGGAGTCCCCCACCCCCAACCTCGACCTGAAGAAACCTGGGACCAGTCTTGTGAAGATTTGTTTTTGAAAAAAAAAAAAAAATTAACTTCTCTCGCCTGTAAATCCAAGCAATTTACAAATTACTGGGCCTCTTTTAACTCTTTCCAAAGCTCCTGTGGTACGAAAAGCTCCAAACTGTCCAAGGCCCTTGGACGGTTATCCCTTCTAAGTTTTATTTCTTTCACGTGACCTTTCAAAGACTATTTCCAGTACTGAAAGACAGAGGCCCTAGTGCGTCGCGCTAATGAGAAAATCGAAAACGGGCGGGGGAGGGGGTGCTCAGCTAAATAAATCTAGAAGAGCTTCACTGGGCCCCCGCGGGTTTAAAGGAGGCTCCCTCTTTAAAACGCCAATAAGTTGTGGTCGTCTTAGTTCTCAGACTAATTTGCTTCTTTCTGGGCGGGGAGAGCAATGCTGAGGAAAACACTGACTAAACTGGAAATCAGCTCGCTTTAGTAAATGGGAAGCTGCGTTCTGCACACAGACAGCTTCCGAAGGGCTCAGCACGCACGTTAAGCTGCGCGCCTGGCTGATGGGCCGCGGCAGCTGCGAACAATGCACTTCTCGTGGCTGGTAGGAGGGAGGCAGTCTTGTTTCAAGTAATACTATTTCTGGGCGGTAATCCAAAATGCGCAGTAGGCAGAAGTTAAAAGGAAGCGCTTGCTTTTAGGTTTTTAAAATATATCCCTTAATCCCGGGTGATGATTGACAATCATGATTTAGAGTATGAGGGGCCGCTCTTTAATCCAGTAAGTTTGATGTTATTTGTGTATCTAGTAGGGCTTTTATTCGACTAAAACTAAGTGGAAGCCTGTGCAATTGATGCCACATTTCAGAATTGATTCTTGGCCTGTTCTCTATTTACAGATTAGTAAACACACGGGATCCGGCCTCCTCATCTTTTTGAAATTTAAAGGTCCTGAAAGGCACATTTACAATTAAAATGTTTCTTGCTGTGTGACCAGGAAGTGACGTTTTTCTCCCCGTGGTTTAATTTTTTTTCAAACCAGAAAAGAAGCAGTTTGTAAGATTTTCTAACCCAATTATCAAAATATAACATTAGCGATTGTGTTTACAGATGGTTGAAATATTGTTATTGTTGCCTTTCTGCAGTTTGTTGGAAGTTCCATTTGAGAAGATTTATTGAACGGGCCCCAAGCCTTTTGTTCCCCCTGTGGGTCTCCAGGAAAGCAGTCCCAGAGAATAGGTCACCACGCAGCCGCCGTGTCTCTATTATTTTCATCGACTGTGACAATACTCTTATTAAAAGGCACACATGATTAAACCGTTATCTTGGAATAATGAAGTCCAAAACTAAGACACAATCAGCAGAGGGTGCGAAGGAATGAGAGTGGGTGTGCTTTACAACAGAAACAAGGCCGGTCCTCTTTGAGCCCCTGGCACCCCATCCTTGTTGTCTTTCCCAATAAAACTGGGCTTAGACAAGGGGCTAACTATCTGCCCAAGTGACAGGGTTTTGTCTGTGTTCTGATATTTTTAACTGGGAAATTCTTGAAGGCAGAAAGCATCCATTGCAGAACATTTGGAAACGATTGAAAAGGAGAGGATGCTGTCATCCCCGGCTAAGAGGCTGTCCCTGGGGCAGGGGTAGTCTATTGCTTTTGTTTTTGTTTTGTTTTTGTTTTTATCTTGTTGCGTGGCAAGGCCCTGGACTTCAGGCCTTAGGCACCTCCTGGAAGACATTCTGGCTGCTGGGGGTTGTATGGAAGTGCTTCTACAGCCTCTGGAGAGCACAAGACAGAGTGCCAAGGGTTTGCTTTCTGTGTGTAATTGTGTGAGCAAAACTTTCTGTTATAAAAGGAAGTGATGGGATCCTTTGTGTTTAGAATTATTCTAATGTGATAAGATACGAAAATGTTCACAGTGCTGCTTTCTGTTAAAGTTTCCAAAGGTCTATTATTGGGCGGGCAGGGTCAGGGAATTTTGTATTTGATATTTAAAAACTAATTTAAAAAATTCTAGTGACAAGAAAATCGTGCCAGAATATCTTCTGAAACCAGCTACCAGCCCATATTTCCTTTTTGCCTTTGATTTTCAGGTTCTTGTCATGAATGGCTGAGTAACTGTTTGAAGTCGCTACTTGCCTCGGCTCTGGCCAATTGATTCATAAGAACTGCGTAGAAAAGTCATCAAATCTTAATGGGGATTTCTGAGACCTGTGATAGGTGGAGCTAAATCTAAGCTCAAGGATTAAATCCAGACCCCTTAGACTGCCAGGGGAAAGACAACGGGTCCTCTGTAGTCAGCAGAGACCTTCATCCTAGAAACCAGACCAGTCACATGGCTTCTCGTTTGCCAAAAGCATACTTAGCCCGCGAGTCTTCCTCTCTAGGGACTGCTGCCTTTCAGGTGTGGCTTATGTCTCCTTTATCATTTGCCTGCTAACTGTAGCCCCTCCCCCAAATTTCCAGCATCTCCCTCTGCGTACAACATGTGCACTAGCACGCGTGTGCACACAATCACACCCACACCCACACACATATACACACATGCACCCCCCACATACACATTCAGTTATTACCTCCAGTTTCTTTATTTGCTTCCTGCCTTCCCTCTTACCTGTGAGCTTCCACAACCTAGACGACACTGTGAAAGGCTGTACTGACTGACTACATTGCTAACCAGATGAATAAATAAATGAATATGGATTTTCCTATGAGATAAAGGCGCTAGGTACCCAGAACCCAGCCCTCATCCAGTACATAGTACTTGCTGGAGAAATGACAATCTCAAACCTTTGTTACTCTTACTGAACACTCATCAACTTTGTGTCTAGTGCTTTAATGAATTAATTGCTTATGGTGATCTTATTTTTATCCGTATTTTACAGAAGCAGCAACTCTGAAGCTTAGAAAGAATAAACCTCTTGTGTTAAAGACTAATAAATGATCAGTACCCACGGATAGGACTTTCAAACTTACAGCATCTCAGTCTAAAGCTATGTGTTCACCAAAGCCACACACTGCCCCTCTCTAGCAGAAAGCTGATAGTCACCATATGAATAAACGAGCGTGCTCCTTCTGTGAGAGAAATTATAATAAAAGGTGGCAGTAGTGGTAGATGCAGAGTAAATGCTGAGGAAACAGTGAGGCCCTTGGCTTTATTACATCATATAGCCTGCCCAGAAGTAACCAACCCCAATGACATTAGTAAAAACATTAGTAAAAACAAGGGCTTGATTGGGAAGATTGCTGAAAAGAGGAATTTAGTAAGAATGGGTCAATTTTGCAAGGATGCAAGACCTCTTCCTCTTCCTCTTCCTCTTCCTCTTCCTCTTCCTCTTCTTCTTCTTCTTCTTCTTCTTCTTCTTCTTTTTCTTCTTCTTCCTTTTAAATGCATGCCCTTAATCCCAGCCTTTGGGAGACAAAGGCAGGAATGTTTCTGTGAGTTCAAGTTCAGCCTGGTGAGTTCCAAACCCACAACCGTATTGTTCCTAAGATAATTGTGCCACAAGCTTTTGTCTGGTTTCTGCCTGGCAGTTTCCCCTGTGTAAGGAGTGACGCTCTTATGATGGTACTGACGTGTGTCACCAGCACTAGATGATTCACGTGACCCAGCAGCTCTCATCCTCAGATCTGACTTCATTTAATGGGGAGATTAAAGACTCTCCAAACTCCCAGTACACAATCTTCAAGTTTCCCTGGGAGCCGAGGGTTGCTGAACTTCAGTCCCATGGGTTGGGATGTACAATTGGTGTCCCAAACAGAGGACACAGCGTGCATAAACCACTCTCACCCTGACCTCCTAAACAACGGACTACACAGAAAAGGAGGCTGGTGTTTTCAATCTCTCTGCATGAAAGGGGACTCTGTGGAAAGGCTGGCAGTTTTCAGAGACACCATTCACTGGCTCATAAATATGGGTCTCCCTTGGAATCAGTGGGGGACACAAGGAAAAAGTAATAACTTAGAGTATCTAGATGTACATTCCTGAGGTGTGCGTTGCTCTCCTAGTGTCCTGATGCCAGGAGATCACACCCTGGGAGTTCTGAAGCACCTGAGCTGGGGTCTGGCCCAAGTGTCAGGAGTTTTGAAAGCTCCCATGTGGTCTAGGGTGCAAACTTAGAAGAACACCATTCTCTTTGAAGGAATGGCACTGACCATGAGACAGTGGCTTCCTTCCGGCAATATCTCTTCAGCAAAAATGTCTTGGGGCCGATCCTCCCGCTACTTTCCAAGTCTAACTCTTTGAAAGCCCTCATCCAATTTGAAGGGCAAGGAGAAGCCGCTGCAGGGAGCGAGGCTGTTGTCTGGTTCCAAGACCTTCTACATGGGAAGCCCAGCAGGCTTGGCTTTTGTGCACACCTTTGCTGGTTCTTCAGCCTCTGACATTTTCTCCTCCAGCTAAGGAATAGTCAATCTGGCCACCCAATATCTGGATGAGCTCTCCCATGTGGTAGACTAGAGAGAGTCATTGCCAGGCTTGTTCACCTTCATGGGCAATGTCAGTATTGGTTCAGAGCCTTAACAGTTGGGATTTTACCAAACTACGTTTCTATGAGGTCCATCCAGAAGGGAGAGCCAGCTTCTCTCTATCTCTTTCTTGTACAGGGTAACCTGTGAACCCTCCACCAGGGACCTGACTCCCTTAGCTAAAGGCTGAAAGTCCCAGGCAAGTATCTGAGTCAGGTCTCAAAGAAAACAATCTGCCAATGTGAAAAGCCAACAAGAATAACTGAAGGACTGAGTGCTAGCTACAGAAATGCCAGCCAAAGTTTGGTGTGTGGAAGGCAAGCCCCAGAAGGCAAGATAAAGCCAAATTTAGGGTCTGAAGGATGCTCCCATAGTTGGGCCACACAACTTGTTAATGAAAACCATGGGGGCAAGTTCTTAGAGTATTGGCCTAGAAAGCACCATGTCCAGGGCTTGATCACCAGCACCACATAAACTGGGCATAGTGACATACCTGTAATCCCAGTCCTCTAGAGGAAAAGGCAGGAGGATCAGAAGTTCAAAGTCACCCTCAGCTACACAGCAAGTCTGACGCAAAGCAAGTGGCTTAACTCCCCCCAAACCCTGCAAAAGGAATAGCCCTTCTCAGGGAACAACTTCGACACAGGGGTCATTTCTTCCTTTAGGGCTCCCTTTGTGCTGCATCAAACTCATAACCTGCCTGAAAAGTCCCACTGCTAAGGCTCCATTATGATATAAAAAACAAGTTTTTTCCAGAAAGCATAGCGTAATTAGCTTTTCATGAACATATATACTATGCTGCTTGTTGGAACCACCAAGAGCGATGCTCTGTTGGTTTTGTTTGTTACATTCCAATTAACACCGTCAGGGACTCCTGCAGTTGGTCAAGGATAGGGGTGGGATGGGGCTCAAGTTCCAGCATATTTAAAAAATAATAAATAAATAAATATTGACTTTAATGTGCAGTTCAAGTTGTGTTCCATCAGTTTGAGTGTGAAAAATTTGATCATCTCCTTTCTGGAGGGCAGGTTTTGATTGGGAAGGACAGAAAATGGAGCTTGGATGAGGACGGCAGGGCGAAGCACCTGGGGTGGTTATAAGGGAGGTGGGGGTAGTGCAGATTAGGATGAGGTGGCGGGGCTGAAAATAAACTTCTATTTGTCGGATTTGCCTGGGGCTGCCTCTGACCCAGGACATGAGGGAGATAAGAAGCTAGGAGGAGACTGAGTTTAGGAGGGACGTGCATCTTCATAAATACATATTTAAAGCTCTCTCTGGGCATTCTTCACGCCACTGGGTCCTGGGAGTTGACTACCTTTAACAAAGCCAGTCTAGTTCCTGCTGTAGTAGCTCTTCCTGACTTACCCCTAAAGTGAAAACCAGCCAAAGTGAGGATGTAAGTCCGTCTATGGGTCCTGGTGAATAAGGTGTCTGCTCACAGAGCCTGTGGGTGGGTTAGAGTGGAGAGAATTTACGGTGTTATTGGGGAAGTCACTGTACACACGGTTTTTAATTCTATTCTTTTTATAATGTTTTGGTTTGCTCCTCCATCTTTGCTGGCCAAACAGCTTGCTCCTTGCCCTGTTCTTTTGTTGTTTCCTTTGGCAAGAATGTTGACAAGCTGTCTCAGGGCTGTGCTGTGCCTGCACTCTGCTGCCTCTGAGAGGCACTGTGGTATTGTGCATCAAGCTCCCGCAGCCTGGTTTGGGCAACAGTTCTCATCCTTGGATGAAGCTTTTGAGAGTTCCATGCCCCATCTGTAAAATGGGAGCCACATGAACACAAATGCAAACCCGAGAGTTCGCAGAAGCCGCCTATGAGGTTGCCTTGTCAACACTGGCGGGAAAGCAAGGAGGGGACTGGGTTACCAGGAGATAACACATCTGCTCTTGGTTTGCATATCGCTTCAAAACACACGTGCTGAGTGATCCTCTGACCCACCTGAGGTCACAGATCAAGGTCAGCACACATTTATTGAATGCTCTGCCTGAAGATCTGGACCAGATAGATTGGCATGGTGGGTAACTGGGTTTGAGCCTTCATCCTTGGGTATCAGACCAGCGTTTCCTCTCAAGATCATCATCAGAACAGCAGATCCACCAATCTCTCATCAGTCATCCCTTTGAGGTGCAGTTTCTTGATTCCTAACTTTATAGGAATGCAAGAGTCTCCCAATGCATACAACCAACACAACCTCTGGGTAAGCAGAGTTCTACTGGTGGGTTTAGAGCTGTCCACCAGAATTGTGTGTTGGATTCTAACCTGTGAAAAACACTGAAGAGGAAATGTTTCCTTGCTGTCTCCTGCCTCAAGATTACCTTATTCTTGACCTAGAACATTGCTTCTCAGAGTCCAATATCCAGACCAGCAGCCTAGTCATCCACATCACCAAGGGAAGTTGTTTAAATGCTAAGACACCCCCAGAACACCTGAACTAGACCCTGGAGAGAGAGTCCAGCCACTAGCCATACCTCAGAACACCTGAACTAGACCCTGGAGAGAGGGTCCAGTCTGCATTCAGCAAGCCTTCAAGGGAACTATGATGCTCCTAACGTGTGAGAACTGTTGTTTCCTAAGTGAGCTACTCAGGAAACCAAGGTCACCCGTTTCCTTTGGCTCCACAAGAAATAGAGACGATGAAAGCTGGGGTGACTCTGGAAAGAGTGCTTACTTAGCAGTATGCAAAGCTATGAATCCAGTCTCCACACACACGGAGAAGATGGCTTCCAGACACTTCTTTGAGGTATTGCCAGCACCGTCGTCCCTGGTGGGAAGTGTACTTTATTTTGTATGTATTGGTCATTCTCAACTGTATCAAAGAAAGTTTAAACTGTCTGCCCTCAAAAGCCATGTCTCTTCTTAGAGTGTGTTTCTAAGTTAATGACACCAGAGCAAAACTCTCGGCCTGGTGGGTGTTAATAGGAAAAAGACAGGTTTTGGAGGGGAAACTGAGACATCTTTTGAAATTCTATAGTCCATGGGTAGAATTGACTCCAGGAAGATGGCTGCAGTGCCAGAGGGGCGGGAGAGGTTGTGGGTCTTATTTCCCGTATGGTTGGTAGGAGCATAGAATGGATTTGATTTAAGTCATAGATTTTTTTAAAAAATGATTATTTATTATTGTAAGTTGACAAATTATCAGTGTATATGTTTATCAGGACTGTTATTAATGATAAGCATAATGTCATTAAATTATACTTATTCAATATCTGTCATCTCAAATACTGATTTTTTGAAGGGAGAACATGACAATTTTACTCATTAACTTTGAGACATACAAAACCCTATTTTTAAATCGTATTTGCCTTGCTGTACAATAGTTCTCACATGCAGAACCTCTAACCTATTCCTCCTGCCTACTTGAGCTGTTGACCAACACACCCCATTCTTCCAACCCCTCAGCTTTGTATGCCTGTGACATGCGAGAACATTCAGTGTTCTCCTTCTGTGCTCAGCTTACTTCATTTTCCTGAAAGCTGTGTAATTCAGCTCACATTTTCACCAATGGCCTTTCTCTTTCGAAGCACCAAATGGCACCTTTCACTATGTGTATGTAGCACATTTTCTTTGTCCACTAACTCACCGATGGACACTAAAGCTGGGGTCACAACCACATTGACGATCTCTCCACAACATCCTCACTTCAGATCTCTTGGGAAAATTCCCAGAAGGGGTACTGCTGAGTCCCATGGGAATTCTAGCTTTAGTGTTTTGAAGAATGGCCATTTGTTTAATTTATATTCCTATCGATAGAGTTATAATGTAGACTTAGCTGAGAGGTTTGAGAACGGGGGAATGATACACAGGGCAGAAACCAGAGGCAGCCTACCTAGTAAAGTCATTTCTTGTCTGAATGCTTCGTGTTTTCTTCCCTCCCTGAGCAGAGAGTGCAGCTGAGGTGAAAGAGAGCTGACTTTCGGGCAGGCAGAGCCTTGGCTTCAATTCCACCTTGCCACCAACGTGCTGTCTTGAGCGAGACAAGCATCCGGATCACTGTTCCCACGAACAGAAAAGGGGACTGGGGGATTGTGGGTGACAATGTGGTCCCTTAGGACTCTCAGCTCTGACACTTATCAGTTGACCTCCCATCCCAGCAGCATTCCATACGCCTCTCAGTTATCCGTTCCTCCCTAACCACCATGTTCGTCCCTAACCTCCGTTATTTTTCTTGCAAGGAATAAAGGGGAACAACGCTTCCCCCAGCCGTGTGCGTCTCGCTGGGTTAGTTTTATCCCTGCAGCCTTCAAAGGAGCATGGCTACAGGGACCATATGACCGGTAAAAGTTCCACTGGTCTCAACCCTGTGCTCTGACGGCCAGGCCAGCTGTCTCAGGTTTTCTCCCGGGATCTTGTGGGTCTCTCCGAGCTTGGCTGCACACAGCGCCTAGTCTCAGCTGCTTTTCTGTCAGGACTCGCAACCTTAGGGAGGAAAGCTTGTGATTTCTCTTCCTGGGTAAATGTGCATTTTGTTATCTGACCTCAAGAAATAGCATGAAATTAACTTATTTCCCCTACCCTTGGTTAAAAGAAATGTAATTTTTTTCTGTGGCTCTCCACGCGTTTCGTAATATCTGACCATAAATAGTTTTAGGGCTAGAGAGGGCCAAGCAAAGAAAACAGCCTTGCCCATGGGCTGCGGAAAATATTCCGCCCAACAAATTTAAATTGCCTTTCCCTTTGATCATAACGCTTATTGGTGGCCTGAAGGGCGATAGCAGCAGTGGGCTCAGGCCTGAAATTTCCATTTCTGTCACTCCTACTCTACCCACTGGAGTGGCTATCTGGGCCGTTGGTCATGTTCTCTAAGTGAGCCGTGTCACTTTCTGCTTCCAGAATGTCCATGAGAGCGGTGCAGGCCAGCGCTTCAGAAACCACGCTGACAAACCCTGGCTGTTCCATACAGGACGCGACTCTCTGAGAAGTCACATCAGAGAGCATGGGAGACGGAGCGTCCTTACCTTTTATTGATTCTGGAAGAAAAAAACCCACTTCGTAGATTCTTATTGATAAGGCAAGAGACACGGAGGCCTATAAATCAAAAGATTTCTTTCCTTGGTGTTACTCAACTCAGAGGGTCTGTAAGTCCAGGACTAAAAAACCCCCTTTCAGGCTAATCTTGCATTTGGTGTAGCAATAAACCCTTTCCCAAATGTCAGTGGAGCTGCCACCTCTTTACCCTAGAAGACTTTGGAGGGAAGATAGCAATGTTTCTGCACATCTTCAGTCTTTCTTAATGTGGATAGTGACGATGAAGAAATTAAATGGTTGAGCCAGGCAGTGGTGATGTACACCTTTAATCCCAGCACTCGGGACGCAGAGGCAGGAGGATCTCTGTGAGTTCGAGGTCAGCCTGGTCTACAAGAGCTAGTTCCATGACAGCCAGGGCTACATAGAGAAACCTTATCTTGAAAAAAGAAAAGAGTATATCTTATGAGGCTGGAGATATGGCTCAGGGGTTAAGAGCACTGACTGCTCTTTCAGAGGACCCGGGTTCAATTCCCAGTACCCACATAGCAGCTAACAACTGTCTGTAACTCCTAGATCTGACACTCTCACACAGACATACATGTAGGCAAACCACCAATAAAAATAAATAAATTTAAAAAAGGAAATAAAGTGGGTGGTTGATGTTGGTTTATGAAGTTGGTTTATTTGCAAGAAGATGGATGGAGCAGGGGATAATGATATTGTCTCAGAAAGCCGATGTTGTCTCTCATATGTTGGTTTCTAGATTTTATATGAATTTATAAAATACACCGTGTATGTGTATATGACATAAAATATGAAATATAATCAAACCCATCTAGGAAAACAAAGAGAACTAATGGAAAAGGGAGGGTAAGGAAGGGCAGGGTGGGGAGTGTGGAGAAGGGACCACTGCCCAACATGCAAAAGATATTTGTGTGAAAACATCCTTATGTAACACAGTACCATGACAATGAAAAATGTTAAAGATTGCAATAAAAGTAAAATGAAACAATATATTAAGCAAAGTTGGCATTATAGCAGCATTACAAATATAACTGCCCGGGATGTGAATCACAGGTTAGAGGAACGTGAGCAATAGTTGTTCTCCAGCCGCGGAGGGTGGACAAGGCACCCGAGCCCAACCTTTCGTCCTCCTTGCCTTATTCTCCAACGGCAGTAATTCCAAAGTTCCCCCTGATAACTGCCTGTCTTCTCTTTCACCCAGTAAAGACGGGCAGCTGTGGAGAGATGGGATGCAGGAGCTTTCCTCTGCATCTCAATGTTTCTCCTGAAGTCTTGTCCGCTCACACCCAGCTCCACCAGAGAACCAGTCTGGGAAGGACAGAAGCCTCTCCGATCTTGACATGTCTGGATTAGTGGGAATTTCTGTAAAAAGACTACCTTTATCCTCAAAATAGGAAAATGCCCTATCTATATTTGATTAATCAAATAAAATAGAAGAAAATGTTAATTTTAATTGCATTTTTAACTTTATGACCAACTTTATTTTATCAGTGAAACTTTATATCACGGCACATTGGGGCCTTTTTAATGATTTACTGTGTGTGTGTTTCAAAGGAATGACTGGCCCAGGACCACACAATGCAACAGCAGTAGCTATGAGAGTTGACTGCAGCTTGTGATGCCCTGCCCAAATCTGTTCCCTCCTGTGCCTGGACGCAGTGGTGGCCAGGTGGCATGTCAGGTCCATTCAGAGATGCTTGGAGCCTCATTCTCCTCACCCCACACCCGCGCAGTAACCAAAGCAGCAGTTCAGCAATGGTAGCTCAGTTGTAGAGCTCTTGCCTGGCACGAATGAGAAGCTAGGTTCAATCCCTGTCCACACACAAAAACATCTACCATCAGTAAAGACAGAGCCACCTTTTTAAGAGAGAATAAAAATAAGCAAAATGATCCTTGCACCCACAGGAGGATGGGATTTTACACTGCTCCAGTTTTTTTTTGTTTTGTTTTGTTTTGTTTTGTTTTTATTTTATTTATTTATTTATTTATTTATTTTTTTAAGTAAATTTTATTAAATTATAAAAGTTTCCATTTCCGCCCCCCCTCCCAATACACTGCTCCAGTTTTAAAGACAGTTTTACGTGTGGAGATGCACCAGGTGCTTCTCTTTGTTAACTTTCCAAGCAATGCTTCAATGTTGAGAGAGTGTGTGCTGGGAAGTTCCCTTCCGTATCCTCCTTAAATTCACAGGTACTAATGTACTTGACCTTGCTAGAGGTGCTTGTTTTGAAATTAATTTCTGTGTCCAGATTGTAGAGATGCAGAGATCACTTTTAGATTCCTCTCATTATTATCAAACCAAATACTAACTAAATGGGCAATTGTTCGAATTCACTGGAAGCAGTGCATGTTTCCTTTGAAGACAAATAAAAATTGATTTTTGAGACAGAATCTCGTGTGGCCTTGAACTCGGTATGTAGCAGACCATAAACACCTGGTGCTCCTGCCTCTATCCGCCTTTGGCCAAGGCTGTAAGAGCACACCAGCACACCCAGCGTCGGAACTCAGGGCTGTGTGCTAAAGAAGCTGTCAACGGAGCTCTTGTGTGAACTCAGGAAGCACAGACGAATTCTCACTGCGGTCTCATTTATCTTCACCCCCACAGCCATGGAGACGGCAGGCATTCTCGCTGTGAGTTGCCTCTACCCCATTAGCACTCATTATTAAAATCAACCAGGCAAGCACATACCCTTGCTGGTCTGAGGTGATGGGAATAAAGAATGATATTCTCATCTTATAACTTTAGTATCTACTGAGGAAAGCTAGCTGGAAAACAGGTCTTGGCATTTGAGTTCAAGGTTTCTTTCCATGATTGAAGCATGAAGTGTGTGCGCAGGAAGCCTGGTGTGGAGGGAGGGTCATTCTGCTGTCTTTAAAACACATATAGTCTCTTTCCCAGACTCAGGGTACATTGGAAACCAGGTTTTGTTTTGGAATTAACAATGACTCTTGTTCTCCGATTGGAAGTTAGAATGGGTCGGTAGAGAACCTGGAATGCCTCGTTCTAAACTACAACTTTTAAATGAGATATGTCCCTTAGGGAAACATATTTCACATTATTCCTGCACATGGTGTATCTATAACTCTAAAATAAGTACACTTGTGTAGCTGGGGTGCGCTAGCCAAGAGGACTGCTTCCATATCTGTGGGCGCTCAATCCCTGTTGTAAAGCCGCAGCGTTTGACCACAACCTAGCACAGCCTCCTTATGTCTTAAGTCATTTCTAGCTACAGAGGATGCTCAGGCCAATGAAAACATTTGTTGTATTGTAATATTTAGGGGAATAATAACAATTAAAACATCTGTATGTTAAACATTATATATTTATGTACACATGTATGCATATATAAACATTGTATGTACGTATGTATACATACAGTGGTGCTGGATATGGAACCCAAGGCCACATGATGCCGGGCAACTGCTTTACCACTGAGCTGTAGCGCCAGCCCTCCTGTATTTTTTTCTGTCTACGTTAATTAAATTCATATAAATAGAACCCAGAGATCCAGAGAGTCAACCGCATGCCATGAAACTCAATAGCTGAACTTCATTTTCAGTTATTTTCACAGATAGTCAAACTGGGTTGCTCTATGTCCTCCAATTGAAACAGGCATCCCAGGTTCATACGGCATCTGTTTGTGACCCAGGGTTGGTCTGTCCTAGGCAAGAGTGAGTCACAGAAGCAGGATGGGACTTGTGGCCCTCTGGCTGTTCCCATCAGAGGGCCGGTCCGTCAAGTTGATGGAACATTGCACAGAGCCCTGGAGCTCAGGTCATGAAGACAGGGCTGGGATGTGAGGTGCTCATCTTCACAGGCTTGGTAGGTGAACAGACGGGAGACACTTAGTGAGCTGGAGGACAGACAAAACAAGCACAAGACAGAAAAGAGGGCAGCCTACAGTTCAGTCTGGAAACCTTGAACTTCATATCTACCAGAAGGCCCCTTGCACTCCACATCTGCTGGGCTGCCCCTTTGGAAGGTTGTCTGACCCCATTTCCTAGTTGCAGGCAGTCCCACACATTGATTAAATTCTGTGGGTTGTGCAGTGACCCATTCTGGGGAATCTGCAGAGTGGTCAGCTCCGTTTGAGTCCATGGCATAAAATAGACTGCCCCAGAAACAGGCTCAATATGTCTGCCATGGTGCCGGTGTCAAGCATAGACTACCTTCCAAGTGCCTACCAGCAGTGTTTCAGCATGAGAGAGAGGCTGACTGAGGACCAGGGCTTTGAAGTTCATCTTTCAGGTTCAAATGCCTGTTATCTCATTTCTGACTATGTAATATGGCACTATGTAATTAAAACGGCCTAATCTCTATAAAAATCACTTTGTGAAATAATCTATTCTTCCTTCTGGAATACTTTAGGCACTTTCTAGCCCACCCCACTGTCCTATTCCCACCCCAAATATTTTCCTCTGGCTGCCATAAATGGTGGGTGGATAGAATCATATGGATTCTAAATTACTTTTAAAAATTGACATTGCTTTGCTGCAAGCCAACTACTTTGTAAGCTGTGTCAGCTAAAGGTCTCCCACCAGTTACTCTGAAGAAGTTACTGCTGTCATAGCTGTCCTGCTAATTTAAGCAGAAACTGTAATTAGATGTAAGTGGTCCTGTTTCCACAGAAATGAATGGCAGCCTCTGTAGAGAGAGCCAACCGTTCCAAACCCTTTTGGCTCCCGGCACTCTACAAGTTAGCAGTGTGGAATGAGGCCCAGATCCAGACTTCTGTCGGCCTAATTTCATATCTGTGGATGCACAACCCTAAATCCAATCTTCGAACGCCTTGCTGTGATGGGTGCAAAGCCAAGCACATTCCAACTTTTATGTTGGTGGTGTCTCCTGAGAAGGGCACTCGTGTGTGTGAGTAGTGTGTGTGTGTGTGTGTGTGTGTGTGTGTGTGTGTGTGTGTGTGTTTCTCAAGCACTTGGCATTAAGAGAAAAAATAAGGATAAATTTGAGCAGAAAATCAAAAGAGTAGAAAGCTATGCCTACAACCAAACAATGGAAATTTAAAGATGGTTTTGATAAAGTTTTTTGTTGTTGTTGTTTCTTTGTTCACTTCTTTGGGGAAGGAGTGTATGCTTAGATCTTGAAAACTTGACCAATGCTAATGCTCCATAGCACAAGTCTCTTGGTAGGAGGGGCTCTCTTTGGGGGAGCAGTGTCTTGGCTTATCTGTTTCCAGGTAGACAGTTAACGTTATTCATATTGGGCATGAGAGGTCGTTCTGGGGCAACATGCTTGCAGCACTAGCCTAAAGACTCCCTTGATCTCACACAATGTTGGTGGGGAAAAAAAAATTCTATGAATTTTTCCTCTGACTGCAACATGTATGCATGCATGCATGCACACTAATAATAATCATTTTAAAAAGCATCAATATTGAGATACCACATCCTGTACTAATGTGGGAGGAACATACAAACTGTGGATGACTCAGTTTCTCCACAAGCTTGCAGTATGGATGAGGCAACTAAACTACACAAACTCAAAACTAGCCTCATCTGAATTGAGACCAATAAAAACAAAAACTTCCTCATAACAGGAAAAGCGTCATCTAAAACCACTTACTTCAAATATGGGGCCACATTGCAAAAGTGATGATGTGATCATACTGAGATTAATCACCTAGCTAGCCATCTGAGAACTTGGGGGTTCTGTGCCGTCTCAATCCATCCCAACAACAGTGTTTTAGTTGTTAGTATTCTATTGCTGTGAAGAAACACCATGACCAAGACAGCTCTTCTAAAAGAACACCTTTCATTGGGTGTTTGTTTGGTGACAGTTTTAGAGGGTTGGTGGACGATCGTCATGGTGGGAAGCAGACAGGCATGGTGCTTGAGCAGTAGCTGAGAGCTTTGCATCTTGATCCACAGACAGCAGATATGGGGCGGGGGCAGAGAGACTGGGCCTGGTATGGCTCTTGAAATCTCAAAATCCACCAACAATGACATACTTCCTCTAACAAGGCCACACCTCCCAAACCATCCCAAACAGTTCTACTAACTGGGGACCAATCATTTAAATATATGAGCCTATGGGGGCCATTCTCATTCAGACCACCATACCCCAGAAGAAATGGGGACATTCTAAAGGGACACTTGTGTCCCTAATTGGCTATCTGGTCTGTTGAAGCAAGGCACCTCAGGTAACTAAAAGTTCTCCCCAGGAATATCTTGCTAGGAAAAGAAAATAGTTAAAGCCTTTCCCAGCCAGAGGGACAACTTGTCTCTCGGAAAGGGTTCACCCGGTGCTGAAGACGCCATTACACATTACTAGAGAGACTGGAGCCATGGCAATGATAGCCAGTGAGTAGGAACTCACCTTGAGAACTAAATCATGCATATCTCTTGCCTTCCAGTTACCTTGCTTTGATGTCAAGAACCTAAGGATGGACTTGGGGTGCCTGAATTTCTTTTCCCCTCCCTCTTTTTAACATGGTCATATCAAATTAATCTCCTTTTTCTGCCTTTAACAATTAATTTGGCTATTTTTAAATGACTTTAGAATTAATTAATTAATTAATTGAGTGCATGTGTATGCATGCACATGCACATGTGTGTTTATGTATGTACATGCATGTGTGTGTATATGTACATGTATGTGTGAGTGCCAAGGCATATGTGTGGAGGCCAGAGGACAAACTTGAAGTTGGTTCTTATCTTCCCCCTTGCTGAGGCAAGGTCTCTTTTGCAGACCTGTGTACTCTAAGTTGCCTGGACTGTGAGCTTCTGGAAGATTCTCTTGTTTATACCTCCCATCTCACTGTAGAGTACTCAAATTATAGATGCATTTTATCACACTGGCTATTTATACGTGTTAGGGAATGGAACTAAGGTTGTCAAACTTTCATGGCAAGTACTTTTCCCCACAGAGACATCTTCTGATAACTAATTTGGTTCTTTGAATTGACTTATAAAGGATGAGTTGCTAACTCCAGTAGCAAAAGCTTGTTATCACCTGGTGGTAAGTAACCAGTCCAGATTAGCTTTCCGTGGACAGATTCTGGGGCCTATGGTGGTGGTGGTTCTGGGCCAGATGTGATGGGTCTAGGACAGATGTGGTGGATCCAGGAAAGATGTAGCGGGCTCAGAAACCTTCCAATGGCACTGGTTGTCTCATGAGTCACAGCCCAGGAACATTGGAATTGAGGTAGTCTGTATTTTCTGCTTTCTGGTGGTGTTACCACATTGGTCCCCTTTGCAGGCCAAGCGTACCTCCTTCGTTAACCTTTGTCTTTGAGAACTACACTTGCAACCTGCCATTAGGGTTTATAATAAGCAAACTTGCTTTTTAAAAAATACTTTTTAAATTTTTTTTATAAACTTAGAGGGGAGGCCAGGTATGGTGGGACACACCTTTAATTTCAGCACTCATGATGCAGATGCAGGTAGATCTCTATGAGTTCAAGGTCAACCTGGCCTAAATAGTGAGTTTCAGGACAGCCAGGGCTATGGAGAGAGACTGTGTCTCAAAGAAAAGCAAAAACAAAACAAAGCAAAAAACTAAAGGGAAAATAAAGAAATAAAACAACAGCAAAAAACAAACAACAAACTGTTGTGAAATAGTGGTACATTTGTTTATACTGTGGAGCATTTGTTTTGATGATACAAAGATGCGTTGTATTCTTTAACTCTGAAGTTGTGTGACTGTGCCTGGCTAAACACCTGATTGATCTAACAAAAAGGTGAACGACCAATAGCTTGGCAGGAAAAAATAGGTGGGGCTGGCAGGCGGAGAGAATAAGTCTGAGGAGACATCTGAGAGGGTGGAGAACAAGGAAAAGAACAAGGAGAGAGGATGCTGGGACCCAGCTACCCAGCAACGCAGACAGCCACAGAGCAGGAGTGAAAGTGAGATGTACAGACGTGAGGAGAGGAAAAAGTCCAGAGGCAAAGGGTAGATGGGATAATTTAAGAAAACCTGGCTGGAAATAAGCCAAACAAAGTCTAGGCATTCATAAGTAATAATAAGACTCCATGTGATTTATTTGAGAGCTGGGTGGTGGGACCCCAAAGTGCCAAAGGAATCAAGAGTCAACGAGTAAAATAGCAACCAACCAACCAACCAACACACGAAACCTCGAGGGGAATTGTTGGGTGCAAATTGTAGCAGCAAAGTTTTCTTGTAAGACGATAACCTTCAGCCTTAGCAAAACTTGGAGATGTTGTTGTCCCAAGGGATGGTGATGGCATTTCAGGAAAGACAAACTCTATGATGCCAACTCAAGACGTCCTTCTCCCCGACTCTGCAGTTTTTCAGCAAACATGTCCTTGGCTTGCTATTTGACCCAAACAGGATGTATCTGCAGAACTTCAGAATCTCTGTGAATGGCAGGAAAGGATCAGAATCTATGCTGATAACAGAGCGTGTTTTGTTAATGGCTCTGAAGCGTGTTGGAGACCAAAGGGAGAAAAGATCCCAGGTCTTTCTCGGTTTTTCCCATGATTCCAAAGACTCATGGTAGAATACAACAGCTTTAGATACAGGAATTTATGGCTATCATTTTTTCCCACTTTGTAGAGTTTCAGCCACTCTGTATTTCCTCTGCTATCTCTTCCATCGTCCAAATGGAAAAATTCCACCAGAGATTAATTCCTGTCTACATGGCACTTTAAAGATTAAAATGGGCATAAAAGGGATAGGCAGATGATTATTGGTCACTGTATATGACAATCAACTGTGCCATACTCAAATGTGAAGATCGATGTGTGTGTGTGTGTGTGTGTGTGTGTGTGTGTGTGTGTGTGTGTGTGAGTGGGAGAGAGTACACACTTTAAAGGTCATCTAAGAACTAACTTACCTTGAATTTTCTCATTTAAAACATACACTGGTCCCATATAAACACAGCAGCTCCGCCTGGAATTTTGGTTTCAGTTAAGTCTCAATCAGGGAGCTACAGATAGTCAAGGGATCAAGACAGGCAATCTAGGTTTATACTAATAAATGTAGCTCATTTTGAGCAAGGCTCACTCACCTGCTGGTGCACTCGCTTGTTATTGCCTCTTCTCTTAGTGATTTTTCTGTTCTTCACTATAGCTGAAGCTTTGGTTCTTCTAATGTGGCCCATTTTAATCTTTAAAGTGCCATGTAGACAGGAATTAATCTCTGGTGGAATTTTTCCATTTGGACAATGGAAGAGATAGCAGAGGAGATACAGAGTGGCTGAAACTCTACAAAGTGGGAAAAAATGATAGCCATAAATTCCTGTAGCTAAAGCTGTTGTATTCTACCATGAGTCTTTGGAATCATGGGAAAAACCGAGAAAGACCTGGGGTCTGGCGGGAAGTCCAGCCCTAGAATCCTGAACAGTATTCCTATTTCTAACTGGCCTGTAACACAGATCCTCCTGAACCAAGTTTCATTTCTCTGTGTGTTTATCTGGTGGTCGAGAAAAGGGTAAGAAGTCAACAAGGGATAGAGTTAGAATAGGGTGTTCTCACGTGGTTCAGTTATAGCCAATAAGACTGTAAGAACACCACCGACAATATCTGGCGTAAAATAAAGAATGCTGGGAAATCAGTTCACCCTTTGAGTGTGTAACCCCCACAGATACCAATAGAAACGAGACAGAACTATATACTGAGCTGCTACTACGAAATGCTGGGAACTGAGGTGGGCATCTTCATAACAGTCACAAAGTTCCCCAGAGTCCAGGAACATGGAAAAGAGATTAGAAGAGACCTCATGAGTTGCTCAGGCTCATAAAAGACAGCTGATCCGAGAGGTCCTGGCTTGCTATGATGTCATCTGATCCCATTATGCTTAAGAAAGAACAGTTTAATGATTCCAAGTAGAAAACAGGGAATGATTAAAATTTGGGTCTTAGGACCAATGAAATGACTCAGTGGGTCAAGGCCCTTGCCACGAAGCCTGAAGACTTGAGTCTGAGCCCCAGGATCCATGATGGAAAGAGAGAACTGACTCCTGCTGATTGTCCTTTGACCTCTGTGCATGGCACCCAAAATAAATAAATAAAATCACATACATGCACACACACACACACACACACACACACACACACACACACACACACTTAACGCAGAATGTTACACCGAGTAAAGACAGACTTTCTTAATTTTTCTTCCACACCAGAATCCACAGGGGCGAGTTTGAAAATGCCTTGATGCTCCAGTTAATTCCGAGACACAGTTAAGCAGGGAGAAAGGCCAATATCTCCCAGTTCTGCCAAAGGATCAGAGTAGAATAATATAAGGGCTCTAGGTGCAGGAATTCATGCCAATGAATTTTTTTTTTTTTTTGGAAGTGAACTGATACACTAGGATTCCCATCTCGCACGTCCTTTCTGTTTTCAGTCCTGCAAGTACAAGGGAGGAGAGCCGTGATGGAGCTCCCTTACCATTTACAACAGGCGGATTGCTGTTGGGGTGGGGGAAAGGGACAATTATTAACAATGGGCACAAGCAACAAACATTGGCAACAGGTTTGTTCCTGACAAAGACTTAGTGGTGCATGATCGTGACATGCCAAAACATCAGGCAGGAGACTCCTCACGCATGACTGGCTCAGATCACTTTGCCAGCAGACATCAGCAGGCTCTTGGGGGTAGCTTCCACAGAAAACAGCTTCCCAAACAGAGCACTGTGGCTCTACTTTGTGGGGAGAAACAAAAGTGATATACAATGTCAAAACATTCCCATGTTCTGAATGACCCAGGGTCATATGGAATTCTCCGAGCTGGAAAAGAGTTGATTAAAATTTCAGTCACAAAAAAAAAAAAAAGCTTATCCCCAAATCTGGCATACCTAAGCCATGCCTACTTCTAGAGTTGGATTATATCCTCATGAAAAATGACAAGGTCTTGCTCTGGGCCGGGGCCTCTGCTTTGGGATTTGATCTCACTCTCTCCGGAACATGAAGTAATACGGAGCAAATATTCAGACCACGTTATGTTTAAAATGCAAACTCATCTTCCATAGAAAAGGGAGATGAGGGAGTCTGGGGAATATTTTATACGTCATTTCCGGGATTTTTCTCGTGATATGTATGTGCAAAGAGGCAGTCTTTTCTGGATGTTCTTAACTGGGTGAGAGAATCAGTGTGTGTGAAAAGCCAGGTGTTTCCAAATTGAAATTTGATTGTCAAAAACCAACTCCACAGTAGAAATGAATGCTTTTAATGATTTTTTTTCATGTGAAATGGGCACACATAACAGAAAAAATCAAAATAAATTAAAAAAAAACTCAACTCAACGATCTATCATGGAATCTAACTCTAGGGCAAGGTAGGAAATGTCGTGAACTTTCTGTGTTAGCTACACTTCTGTGGGCGTGACAAAGTCCCTGAGAAAGTCAACTTCCAGGGGGCGGGGCTTATTTGGGCTCATGACTTTAGACCATGGTCACTTGATTCTGATGCTTCTGGGCCTGAGGCAGGGCCTAGCACCATGGTGGGGTTGGGGGAGTGTGGTGGAGTCAGGAAAGGATGAGGGACCCTACACCCTTCAAAGGCACATCCCCAGTGTCCTGCTTCTTCCAGCTCCATTCCCTAAAGCACTTACTAGGACCAGCAACTGAGCACCAAGCCGTCAACACGCAAACCTTCGAGAGACCTTCCACTTCCAGAAGATAACACATTCTCAGAGGAAGCAAATTCAGATGGAAAGAGGCTAAAAAGGTCATCCTCTTGAAATTGAAAGCAAGCTCTGACCGGTTCCCAAGGACAGAGAAGGAAAAATGAGAGATACCGAAGGTGAAGGTGGCTGCTCTAGGCTGTCTGAGATGTTCCGGGCTGTCTGAGATGTTCCGGGCTGTCTGAGATGTTCCGGGCTGTCTGAGATGTTCCGGGCTGTCTGAGATGTTCCGGGCTGCCTGAGATGTTCCGGGCTGTCTGAGATGTTCCGGGCTGTCTGAGATGTTCCGGGCTGCCTGAGATGTTCCAGGCTGTCTGAGATGTTCCGGGCTGTCTGAGCACATTTCTGGAGCCTCCTCCTTTCTGTTCTCTGCCTGGAGAACCAGGCCCTCTGCAACTTCAGAGGGAACTTGATAACATAACGAGACACTTGGATCACTATGCAATGTGAATACAAACCGCGGCCCGAATAACCTCCCCTCTGGGCCATGCTGCGTTATCACAAGATGGTAACTATAGCAAGGAAAGGAATTTCGGCTCTTACTGGCATTACTCACAGGACATTTCAGGGACCGACTTCATATTCAGCGACAGCAATCTCACACCCCTTACCTCTACTATGCCCTGCATCCAATCTGTAGGCCTGGGCTGAGGGTGAGCTTGGGAGCAAGCCAATAAGTACCATTCCTTGGTGGTCTCTACCTTAAGTTCTACCGCCAGGTTCCTTCCTTGAGTTTCTGCCTTGATGACAGACTGTAACCTATAAGTCAAATAAACCCATTACCCTGAAGTTGGCTTTAGACAGTGTTTTACCACGTAACGAAAGCTAACTGGGACACTAAGCTCTTTTCTCTACTTCAAGGCCAAGGGCAAGAGTCAGCTTTTACAGTGTCCTGTTCTAGATGTCTCCAAAGGGGCCAGAGGCCTCCCGTCATTATCCTAAACCTATAGACACTTTAAATTCCAGGAATGACAGATCCTTGCAGGAAAGCTCCCCCACCACACACACACACTCAAATGAGGGCAGTTGTCTGGGATGGCAAGGCTGAGATTGGAAAGGAACAATCTGGGCTGGAGAGATGGCTCAGTGCTTAAGAGCGCTGGCTGCTCTTCTAGAGGTCCTGAGATCAATTCCCAGCAACAGCATGGTGGCTCACAACCATCTAAAATGAGATCTGGTGTCCCCTTTTGGCATGCAGGCACATGTGCAGGCAGAACATTGTATATATAATAAATAAATATTTTTTTAACAAAAGGGTACAGCCCTTCTCCGAGAAGCAGCTGGTCCATTCAGAAAATAAGGCCTACCGGGCCACATTGAAAGAGACCGCAGACGGTACTCAACCGAGCCACACTTTGACAGCCTGCCCCATGCGAGAGTTCTTCTATTTAAGACCTAAAGACAGACTTTCAGACTCTGGAGTCCTTTCCTTGCTCCTCTTCCCAAGTTGCATAACAGTTGAATGTCCTCTGCCTACTGTCAGTGCTTGTCTGTTCAGTTGGAGCATTGTGACAGTTGGAACCATCAAACCAGGGCTTTCCTGAAATGTTGACCATAATGGCAATTGTTCTCAATGTGTATTTCCTTTAGGCTTGGGTTATTATAGTGACTCTTGCCTACCAGGTTTTGTACAGGACAAGAGAACGAGACACCTTCTCCCAATGTGTTCCCCCCCTCCCCCCCGGTCAGGAGGCTCTCCAGATTCATAATCGTTGTTATCCTTAGCATGTCTATTTCCTTTCTCCCCACCCACAGTGTCCTACATAGAGTCTTCTGTTGACCGTCTCTTGAATCCAGCCGTCTGTGTCACTTAAGGGGACAGAGCAAAGAGGAAAGAGGAAAGCAGTGGTCCACAGGCCTTGAGGCCTAAGAATCACTGAGTTGCAAGAATTGAAGCCTATAAACCACTGAGTAAATTAGATTCTTTTTTGCCTTGAAAAATAATACTTTAGGATAATATCATACAAAATGATAAAAAAAAGTAGGCAAGGCTATAGTTTACTAAGGACTCAAAGTTGGCAAAGACAGCTGACTTATTCACAATTATGCATATCTGGGTATTCTGTGATGGGTTGGTGAGCAATAAAGGTATGTCCATACATATGTGTAGGCATATGTGTGTATGCGTGCATGTGTGCATTTGTGTATGCGTGTCTGTTTGTCTGTGTTTGTGCACATGTGTACATGTATGCCCATGCGTGTGTGTATATGTGCATGTGTGTCTGTGTATGTGCATGTGTGTACACGTATGTCCATGTATGTGCTTGTGTGAACATGATATGTGTGTCTATGTATGTATACATGTTAGTATGTGTATGGTGTGTGTGTGTGCACGCACGCACAGGCATGTATTTTTTAGCTAGGTTTCTCTAGCACTGTGGTAAAGACTGTAATGAACAGCAACTTGGGAAGGAAAACATATGTCTGGCTCACTCATCCCAAGAAACACGCTGTCACTAAGAGAAGTCAAAGGGAGAACCTGGAGGCAGAATCCAAAGCAGAGACCATGGAGGAGTGCTGTTTGCTGGTTTGTTCAGTTTACTTTCTTAAACAACCCAGGGTCACCTGCCCACAGTGGACTGGGCCCTTCCACATCAATAATCAATCACGAAAAGTCCCACAGGCTTCCCTACAGGCCAATCTGAAGGGGGCATTTTCTTAGCTGAGGTTCCCTCTTCTCAGATCTTACCTTGTGTCAAGCTGACACAAAACCAACAAGCACACACACAAACATGTTTAATATGTTATTATGTGTGTATATATTTATTTTCATCTTTTTTGTAGCAAAATTACAAGTTGTGTTGTTGTAGCCAGGATTATTATACAATCTATAGTCTACTAACAAAAACAATTTTAAAAATTATAAAATGATATGTACGGTCTTTGAGAAAGCAAATAGAATATGTTTTCAGAAAAATGTAACTGGAAATAAAACAAAATAGTGAAAAATAATTTTGTTGAGTCGGGATGTTATGTAGCACAGGCTGGCCTCAAGTGTTCCATTTAATTGAAAATGTCTTTAAACTTCTAATCCCCTGCCTTCAAGTCCTGAGTGCTAGGATTCCAAGCCTAAACCACTGCTCAGTGCTGGGGATTGAGCCCGGGTCTCCGTACATACAAGATAAGCACTCTAATTAAGTTATGTTCCCAGCCCTCCAAAATTAAAAATTCTGATAAATATGAAAATTATATTCAATGTATCTTCAAAAATTTCCCCCTAAAATAGTTAAATTTATCTAACACAATTAAGATACAGATAATATTGAATATAAACATTTAAAAGCAAGGTTACTTAGACAAACATCCTTTAGAATAGAACTTTGCGCTTGTTCATCTGTGTTGTGTATTCCTGCGTGTGCTACAGTGTGGCTGTGCAGTCAGAGGACAATGTGCAGGAGGAGGTCTCTTTCTACCAGGTAGGCTCGAGGGCTCAAACTCAGCCGTCAGGTTTGGGACTGTGTCCCTACACCTACTAAACTAGACAAGCACTCAATTTCGATTTAATTTTCTATGCACTCATTTTTAAGCAGTTTTGTTAAAACTGAGCTGTATAAATGACTTTACTACTTGAATACTATATTTAGATCCTCAAATGTAAGAACCAGGTGAATTGTTTAGTATTGCGTAATATTCCTCAGGTCCCTCTAATTCATGAGGCCTCGAAACCATGAATAGAAAGGCAAAAAGAGACAAGAAAATGGGTTTTTAACACCATAGAGGAAGCTATTTTTGCTCGTTATGTAAGAATCATTTCTTTCTGCAGTGAGAAGGCTTTGCCGGGGGTGAGCTGTTGATAGTCACCATCGTTGGCAGTGTTTGAACCTAACCTCCTCTGCTCATACCTGCCAGCACTCCAAAGCATCTCTCCTGCCTAGACTGCACTAACAGCAGCACTGACTAAACCTCTTCCGAGCTGATGCCCCCTGAGGCTTTGGGGAGAGAGAGGCAGGAGGACCAGGAGGTCAACTCTAACCTTGGCTCTACTGCCAATTGGAGGTCAGTTGGTCTACACAAAAACAAAAGTAAACAAAAAAAAGAGCGTGATAAAAGAGGTGGAAATGTGGGTTTTTAGGGCCCAAGGGGTAGATGTAGTTATGGGTCGCATTCTGCCGTAACCCTAACCCTAGCTGTGGACCAACAGGGACACTTTGTCATGAGATGCAACTGCTTTGAGTTTTTGTGACTTCTAGTGTCTCAGGCCTTCTTGGGTTTTGTTTGTTTGTTTTAAACATTTTATCTCTTTATGTATTCAATTATATTAACATGAACTCTGTTCTGACACATTCCTTCCTCTGCGTTCTCCACAATTGACCTGGTTCTTATTAAGTGCTTGACATTGAAATAGTCCTAACTAACTGTGTACAGGTATTTCTCTTGTCATCCTATCTACATTGCTTGTGGATGAGTTTTTCCAGCATTGCGTCCTCCCATGCTCCTTCCTGCCCTACAAGTCTGCAGGGGTTGTCTGTTGCTGTTATCAGTTGTCTTCAGGATCTCCTTCCTGCTAAGGTGCTCCCTTTGCTCTACTGACCTGCTCTCCTCGGGCCCCAAACCACAGCCCTTGTTCTTCACTAAGCAACTTTAGTCAAGTATGTACCCCCAGCTCTCTGCGTCTAATATTAGCTAATGCAACAGAAAGCATCTGTGGCCTTCCAGGCTCACAGTCTGTTGGGTGCTTTGTGGCTCTTTCTCTAGCTTAGTTATATTTTATCTTCTTGTAGATAGATAAGCTAATTTTATTTCTCACAGTTCCATTAAAATAACATTTTGATTACACACATCTATAAAAATTGCAAGTCTATAAAGTAAAATGTGAAATGCTCTGTATCATTTCAACCCTTATCACCCTGACCAAAAACTGAGTTTGATTAACTGAGTTTAGCCCTTGCTTTCTATGTACACATGTTTGCAAAGACTTTTGTAAACATTTTTATTTTTTTTTCTGGGACAAGGTCTTTCTATGTAGCTTAGGCTGGTCTGAAACTCAATATGTAGCCCAAGTTGGCCTTAAACTCGAGTTCCTCAGGTCTCCACCTTCCAAATTTGAAGTTTTTGGCTATGAGCCACCACATGTACCTGGAAGAATTTTTTTTGCCAGTCCTGGGCATTGCACAAGGCCTGCCATGCTTGGCAAGTGCTGTTCAGTGAGTGCTATCCTGAGCCTTCATACTTTCCTGAACACACAAAAATGTGAACTTGCTCAGTGTCCTCTTTTGCGGTTTTGCTTTGCTCGTGTCCCAATGTGTTATAGGTACTGTTCCGCATCAGCACATCAGAATACCTCACTCTTTAAATGCTGAGGAGAAAAATAAATAAGATATGAACACAGCCAACAAGTGCATCAATGCAAAATAATAAAAAGCCAAATGCCGTGAGTGTTATGTGTGTGCAGTGGCTCAGTTGGAAACAGCATTATAAAGGTCAGTTTTGGTTGTCCACCTGAATGGACGGAGAGATACCTAGAAAATTAGTAGAACACTGGGCGTGTTTGTGTGCTAGGTGTGTCTGTGAGGGGATTTCCAGAGGTCACTGGTGGCTGGGTCAGCTGAGTGGGGAACACGTGCCTGGGCATTGCTGTCTCTGTCAATGGTCTACAGACAAGACAGAACTAGCAACAGAGGAAGGGGGCATATGAGAGCAGGCATGGCCCACTTTTCTTGAACACATACCTTTTTCTTTTTTTCTTCTGTCCTTGCCTGTGAACACAGGATTCTAGGCTTCTTTAGTCTTTGGATGTGGACCTGCGATGATGGCCCCTTGTGGGGCTGCCGCATTACCTCATCTCAGCCTCTCCAGCCTGCACTTGGCCAGGATGGACTGCTAAGCAGATCTTACCAATGCCCTCATAGACCTGTTTGCTCTGTAGCTCTAGAGAGCCCTGACTGACACAAACAGAACTTCACAGAGTTATGGTAACAACTGAAAAGTAATCAAGTTTGATATGCTCTGAAGTGTATCTACCTACCATGTTAGAGCCAATAGATGTAAGAGACTTAATAGCAGCAGCAATAATAATTGTTATGATACTAAGATTTATCATACTTGCTAATTTATCCATTTACTCTCCTACTGGTAACTTATGGTTTTATTTCTAAATTTTTTCTTTCTCTAAATATTGCTACGATGAGGGTCCTGACATAGCCTGCTGTAGTAAGAGGAGCAGGCCGCGTCCTGCCACTTGGCTAGCTTATACCCCCGAAATAACCACACAGAAACTGTATTAATTAAATTATTGCCTGGCCCATTAGCTCTAGCCTCTTATTGGCTAACTCTCACATCTTGATTAACCCTTTTCTATTAAATCTGTGTATCACCACAAGGTTGTGACTTACCAGGAAAGATTCTAACCTATGTCTGTCTTGGGCTGGAGCTTCATGGCATCTGTCTGACTCTGTTCTTCTTCCCAGCATCCTGCTTTGTCTTTCCTGCAAACTTTACCTAAGTTTCTGCCCTATCAAAAGACCAAGGTAGTCTCTTTATTCAACCAATGAAAGCAACACATAAACAGAAGAACCTCCTACACCAGCCTATATCTTCTCTTTCTAGGTGATGCCTATCACTGGTTTGTCTCCCCAACAGCAGTCTCCCCAATCGATATGCATGACAATTTCTAAAGTGCTTCTGATTATGCAAGAAATATGTACTTGTCATAGAGAATTTGGAAAATGTCAGAAAGAACCAAAATGTTTAACTCTGTCATAACTTTTCCATAATTCAGAGACAGAAAATTGCTAATATTTTAATATATGGATTAGGGGTAATTTTACTGAATAAATTTATGTTCTTTTCTTTTTCTGCATGTCAGTACAAACAAAGAACTTACCTATGACTTTAAGTATGTAATCACATGAACACTGCCTCTTACCTAAACAATAAAAATAGTTTCCAGTTATTGAACATTTAGGCCATTCCACTTTTTTACCATATACATCTTCAGTTAGCATTTTTAGAGGGTGTGCTTTATTTATTTATGTGTGTGTGTGTACAGGTGCCTGTGCAAGCCACAAGAGGGTGTCTGCACATATGTCTGTGCACCACCTGTGTTCAGGGTGTGGCAGCCAGAAGAGGGCATAGGATCCCCTAGAACTGGAGCTACAAATAATGGGGAGCCACCATGTGCGTGCTGGAAACGGAGCCTGGACTCTCCGGAAGAACAGTGCTCATAACTGCTGAGCCTTCTCTCCAGAGCTGTACTTAGCTTTTGAATATAAACTTTGGTTCACATTTCTGTTTCACTTAAACAGGAAACACATAAGCTTCTGGTTGTCCTGGAGCTTTCCGAGACAGTTGTTGGCAGTGTTACTGACACCCATTTCAGGAGCAGTGTGCAGAAATCAGCCTCTGCTTCCATCTAGAAACATCTAACTTGCTGCTGCTTCTCCACCTTCTCCAGCACAGATCTCAGCCCCAGAGCTGATGCTAGACACGCCCCTTCATAGGACCCTGTCATCCTTACACTGGGGTCTTGCTCTGGTGCCCAGCTAGACAAATACTATCATTTCATGCCTTTTACAATTTTTCCTTCCAAATTTTTTATGACAACTCTTGAGCTTCACACGTGTATGTGAGAGTGTGAGTTTGCATGAGAGTATATGTGTGTGTGTATGAATGTGTGTGTTTGTGTGAACATATGTGTGTAAATGGGTGTGAGTGAATGTATATGAGTATATATGAGTGTGTGTGTATGTGTTGAGTGTAAGTGTGTGTTTGTACATATGAGTACGTGTATGTGAGAATGTGTATGTGTGTGTGTAGTGACTGTGTATATGCATGAGTGTGTTTGTGTGAGTATGTGTCTGTGTGTCTGAGAGAGAGATGGGAGTGGAGAGCTCAGTGAGCCATGTAAACTGGAGTGTGCGTGAATCTGAATTCTGTTTTTTGCTCAGGCAGATGCTGTGTGGTATTAGGTAAGTGACACATCCCCTCTGTGTCTCAGGGTCCTTACCAGAAGACCAGAGGTGTGTATAACAGGACTCCTTGCAATGCGGCATTTAGTAGCGACACTCCGAATGAAATCACTATAAAATAATTCAGGTGATAGAAATTCCTCTTCAAGCATGCCTACGATGATAGTGTGTGGCTAGTTTATTGGCCTGATTTAAGAAGAAATCTCATGTGTCGATCACGCTGAAGTTAGCATTTCTTTCTGTTCTGAGCGAGACAACCAACACTGATTTTATTCTGGAATGCAACCTCAGAATAAAAGGCAGTGGGGTGTGTGTGTGTGTGTGTGTGTGTGTGTGTGTGTGTAGCCAGATGTACCTTCTCTCTAACGTATGTCAATAGATTTGGTCAAGAATTCACATTAAGGAAGTAGGGCACAAAATCCCACCATTTCTTTAGCCACAGGCAGAGAGTTTATGTCAGCTTCTTCTTCCTGCTTTCATCCATATGCAAGCAAGTGATAACATGTACTAAGTTAAATAATGCATGGTACTCCAACTATTCTTACTTTCTATCCTTTGGTTATTGTAATTACATGTAATTTTGTGATGGATTTTCTATTTTTTAAGAAATCACACTTTTGTACTTGATCCAGCTAACAGGATTTTCTTACATTACTTCATAAAGAGACGATCTTTTAAACTTCTAATGTTATTCCTATTCATTAGTACATTTGCCTGTGGGGTATGTTCATAAATGGGTTAAAGTTACAAAGTTATGCCTATAAAAGCTCATGGTAATTGGAGTATCAGGAGGATTTATTAATTTTGAAATCTTAAAAGAGCAAAAGCTAAAATGAGATTGGATTAAGTATATTCTTGCATGCAGTTATTCTAAACACCCTTAAGGACCAAAGACTAACTTACAGAGGACATTATGCAAATGTGGATCTATCTCTAAGTGCCTTGTAGGCTCGCTGATGTAATATTTTACATGGTTAGTTAAGTACATCAAGAGAAAGGGTTGACCTTGATAGGGTATAAAGGTGCTTATTTCAAAACAACTGCTTTATTTCCCAGGCCTCTGCCATCCAATCAAGAAGGCAAATGGAATCAAGAGCCCTCCCGTTAGCAGCATCTGAGCCACAGGGAACCAAGCCTATCTTTATGCACACCCAAGTCTCCCATTATTTGCATTTGTTGTCTAAATATCCCATGTGCATGGCTGCTCCTCGGAGACCACACTGTTGCCATGTGTAGAAGTACTTCCTCGGCGTGGATGATCCCCAGAATTCTCTGGGGAAGTTTTTTGTTTTAAATACAGGTCTCTGGTCTCTCGGGGATTCATTTCATCAGTTTGTTTTTTTTTTTTAATGGTGAGCCTAAGAATTTCAAATTTAAAAATATGTATTTTCAAGTCATGTCTATGTGTGTGGGGTGGGATGGGGGGGCTGGGGGGGAGCCGGTACATGTGTGTGCAGGCGCCTTCAGAGGCCAGAAGTATTGGATCTCCCTGGAGCTACAGTAGGTGATTGTTGGTCGTCACCGTGGGTACTGGGAAACAAACTGCAGTCCTCGGCGGGAGCAGTGCATTCTCAACCACTGAGCCGTCTGATGAACCCACAGAGCCATGAGCGTTACACGCGTCTTCCTCATGCACATCTCCTGGTCTTTTCCGGACTCAGAGAGGCTCCGTTAACTGTAATCGACAGACTTCGGCCATCTGTTGCATCTTTCCCGACAGCCTCATCTTTGCCTGACCAGATGAGGATGAGGAGAAGACAGGGTTTCCCAGGACTTGTCATTTCTCTGTTACAACGAATAAACTGCTAACAGGGTTTTCCGACTCCAGTTCCAGGGACTCAGAGCAGGCAGGCCCATCTGGTGCTCTTTGGCTCACTCGCTCTGTTTTTCGTTTTTTAATTAATTTATGTATGTGTCTTGTTAGTGTTTGTTTTAGACAGGGTCTCACTATGTAGCTCTGGCTCTCCTAGAACTCACTATATAGATCAGGCCGTGTTCAAACTCGTAAGAGATCTGCCTGCCTCTAAGGCATATGCCACCACGCTACACCCTAATTAATTTTTTTGAGTTAGCATACAAAGTGATGGGCTTCATTACAACATGTGTTGCCACGCCTTCTCCTTTTCCAGCCCTCCCCATCTGGCTCTTCCCCTTCCTTCCACATACCCACCTTCTCCTCTCACGTCAGAGGAACTCCACCTCTCCCTCCTTCCTTCCCCTTTCCTTTCTTGATGCTCTCTTCCTGCTCGGGGACTAGAGAGATGCTCAGTGGCTAAGAGCACTTACTGCTGCTCTTCCAGAGGACCCAGGTTCAGTTCCCAGCACCCTCATGGCAGCTCACAACTGTCTGTACCTGCAGTTCCAGGGGATCCAGCACCTTTTCCTGACTTCTATAGACAACAAGCGTGTACACTATGCACATAGTTCTTGTTCCTGGTTCTTGGGAACAGTGCAGTAGCAAAGATGAATGCAGCGGCTTCTCTGTGCCATGCTGACTAAGAACGGGACAGCTGGGCCATATGAATATCTATTTTCAGTTTTTCAGAAACCCCCACATGGACTGCCAGAGTGACTCTACCATTTTCCACGTCTATAACTACTCCCTTTGCCCTCATCCTTCCCTCCTTGCCAACATCTGCTGCCTGACCCCACTTCCGTTCCATGCAGAGACTGAGTCAGGGCCTGCTCACCCCTCCACTCTACCCTCACAACACACCCTCCAGTTCTTTGTTTTCCTGATGACAGCCATTCTGACTGGGAGGACGGAATCTCAGGCTGGTTATCATTTGCGTCCCCCGTTCGCTAATGATGTTGAACACATTTTCAAATATTTACATTTTTCATTTGTAAATGTATATTAAATATTTAAGCCCATTTATTAATTGGATATTTAGGACTTTTGGTGTTTAATTTTTACAGTTTTTTATTTGTCCTATATATTAATCTCCTGTCTGATATATAGTTGCCAAAGATTTGTACTAATTCTGTTAAGTTTATTCCTACATATTTTATAGTTTTAGAGTTATTATTGCTACATATTATGTATTTTTGGAGTCATATGTCAGGAAGTATGTATTTTTCTTGATTTTTCACCTCGGGGTGTTCATTATTGGTATATAAAAGGGCACTGCTGCTTTTGTTACCAGGCCTAGTGGCTTTCTGGTGGGATCCTTGGAGGTTTTTAAGTATAAGTTCATGTCATCTTCACATAGAGATACTTTGACTCATTCTTTCCTTGTTTATATATCTTTCATTTATATATCTTTCAATTCTCTTGGCTTATTGCTTCAGCAAGACTTTGAGCATTATGTGGAGTAAGAGCAGTGAAGTGGACGCCATGTTCTTAGCTTTTCCCTGTTTAGTCTAATTCTGGCTGTAGGTTTGTCGTTTGTAGTCTTTACTTTGTTGAGGTATGCTCCGTCTCTTCCTAGGTTCTTCAAAGCTTTCGTCCTAAATAGATATTGAACTTTGTCAAGTTTCTTTTGTATCCACTGAGATGATCATGTGAGTTCTGGCCTTAAGGCTATTGAGTTGTATGTGTTAAAGCAACCTGCGTACTTGGAGTGAGACCAACTTTGTCTTGGTATGTGACCTTAATGCAGTCTTGAATTTTATTTGCAAGGGTTTTTTCAGTTGAGTTTGTGTTTGTGTGTGTGTGTGTGTGTGTGTGTGTGTGTGTGTGTATACATGCACGTGTGTGCACATGAGCCACATTGGTCTATACTTTTCCTATGTTGTTGTCTTCTTAGATGGGTTTGGTGTCAGGGTTATGCTGGCTTCTCAGAATGAGCTTAGCAATGTGTTTCCCAGTTCTGTTTTATTAAATAGTTTGAGAAGCACTGATGTTAGTTTTCATGTAGAATTCAGCAGAGTGTGTTGGGTCTTGAACTGTTTGGTAAGAAGATTTTTTTAATTATAACTTTAGTCTTGTTGATTATTATAGATTTGTTTATATGGTTTATATTTTTCTTGATTTTATTTGATAGGTCAGATATGTCTAGGGGTTTACCCATTTCTTTTTTGTATTTTCCAGACTATCATATTTAAGTTATAGGACGCTAAAAGGCTAAGCATTCCTCAAGGGATTTTGCCACCTATTTGCAGGGAACAACAGTGTGTTTATGGCTGTTCATGGGGTGATTACATCATGTTAAGTAGATTTGTGGCCTCATTACTATTTTTATTTTGAAATTAAGCATAACATAAGGAGATGTGAGGGCTGGTTCAGTTTTAAACAATATATTCTTTCACTCAACCATTGTCCTCTGGGTCATACAGAATACAAAACACTGACACCCGTGTCTCACCAAAACCACAGCTGGTTCTGAAGCCTGTAAGAGCTGTGGACTTGTCCAGGGGAGAAGAATGCCAATCTTTTCTTTCTTAACCGGAGCATCTGGCTTACCTTTCGCATGGGGCTTCTGCTCCAAGCACCAGTGCCAGCAGTGGGGCCCTATGGCTGAAGCCGCTGCTCATCCAGCCTTCTTTTCGGTGACTTGCTAACCTTTTCCCAGACTGTCTGGCTATTCTGTCCCAGGCTTTTCCTGTCTGGGATAGGATATATCCTTCCTTCTAGTGATTCTTCTCCGTAGACAGGTGGCTTGGAGGCAGCTGCTCATCTTAGCTCACCTGTTACTAAGGAGCTTCTCCTATGCAAACATTTTTATGGTTGACTCAAGGTAAGGGCCAAAAAGCACAGGGAGGAAGGGACAGGGAATGCTCCAAAGAAACGGAGACATTCTTACCACATCCACCTCAAGGACTTAAGGGCATCATTAATGGATCATGAATAGCAAATTGATCACTAATTTATGTAACTATTTACTTTAAAAAAAAATCTAGCTATCAAATGTTTTGCTGAGCATTTTCAGGGAAGAGAGTTCCATGTTTCCCAAGGGCATGGAGATTCCCTGACTCTGACTGCTGATCCCTGAGCACTGAACCAGGAGAAAGCAGAATATGAACTCAATAAGACATAAAATCGTGTTTTCAAATAAACTTTTCTGAAAGAGGGGGATCAGGAAGAGGGTGCGCATTATTGGAGCCATTGCCTTCTTCCCTGTCCTAATAGGAGCTGTTGGTATTCTCTTCTGACCATTTCAAGTCCCACTAAAGTCTGGCAGCTCTGGAATGGGAATGCGAGGCAGGTGGGGAAATAATGAGGAGAAGCCAAGTGTATTTCCTCTGCTGTAACTCTCCACATGCTGCATCAATTCAGCAGCTAAATAAACACCTTTAAAGACAAAGATTTTGCATTTTCATTTAAACGCGCTGATAGCGGCTGCTCACTTTCATTCTTTGGGAGACTGACCAAGCAGCTGGTGATTTGCATTTCCTCAAATAATCTCAGCAGTGTGCATCCTTCTGAAGCACAGAGAGATGAAATCTTGCATTCTCTGAGTGCTGAGTAAAATCACACAAATTATATCAATATAAATATATATGCGTGTTTACATGCATACACACAAAATTAAAAATATGTGTCCAGGTAGCATCATGAATGATATGCGAATACAACTAATATTTATTTTTAAATTTGTGTGTATGCATATGTGTGTGTATTTTTGGTTGTGGGTGCACACATATTTGTCTGCCTGTGGAGACTAGAGGCCTCCTTGATTGCTCTCCTTGTCACTTTGGAGACAGGGTCCTTCACTGGTGCTCACCGGTTTGCTAGACCAGCTTGCCAGCGCGCTCTGAGGATCCTAACTCAGTTGCCATAGCAGAACTCTCCTAAGCCATCTTCCCACCCCGATTTTTGTTTGTTATTGTACGCAGCAAACTTTCCAAACGGCACATCACATACTTTCAGGAAATATGACATCATCATTGCGTTCTCAATTGAAGAGATCTTGAGTCAATTCTTCATGATATGGGCTCAAATAATACCTTTATTGTTGTTGTTGTTTGTTTTTTGTTTTGAGACAGGGTCTTATGTTGCCCAGGTGGGCCTCAAACTCAGCATATAGCCGAGGGTGACCTGTACTTCTGATCTTCCTATTTCCACCTGGGATTACAGACGCATGTTCCCATGTTGGGTATGGATTCCCGAGAGTATCTAAAGAGAGTGATAGAGATATTTGGTTGCTAAATGAAGATTCAACACGATAAAGGTGTAAGAGAGAGATGGACTGTAAGTGAGCACACGATAATCCTACCATCCCAACACGTTAGTGATGATCCTCTGGGTTCTAGTTATTCTCTGTCAAGTTACTTACCATCTCCTTACTTCGTTTTCCCCCATTTAAAATTGAGGATGTGGCCAGTGGTTGAGTGCTTGCCTAGCATGAGCAAGGCCACAGGTTCAATCCACCAGCACTGTAAAGCATAAATAAATCAGGGTGGTGTGATATTTACTTCACAGCATATCTGTGAGCAGCATGCAGTGTAGAGCTCTTACAACAGGAGCGAATACATTTAAAGGCCCCGAAAGAGTCAGCATTCTTTACTGTCAAAGAGCCTTGCTCCACAATTGCTTTCAAGAACCCTCTTAAACCCTCCCTAATGGCTTTGAGAAGTACATGGCTCCAGCCTACACTTTCCTGAGCTTTTTTCCTGCCCTGGACTTTGGTACACCTGTCCCCTCCCACAGATATTCTCTATAGCCCCTAGTAAGAAGCTCCCCAGCCCTGAGATTGCTGTATGGTGGACCTCAAGGTTTAGGTCATGAGCTCTTTTTTCCTCTCTCAGCAAGTCACTCTCCTGAGATTCCATGCAAACTGACACCCTGTGGAGGCATCTGCATCCCTATCATTCCCATCTGTACCTTCCCTACTTCCTTGTTCCTCCTCGAGAGCCTCTCTGGGCAAGGTACTGGAAATACAGGAAAGCCCCAGTCAATTGTAACTGACTGGACTAGTTTCATATGACTGAGGGAAGCCAAGACCAAGCCACCAGGTGACCTAACCTAGTAACCCCAACCCTGAAGAGCAACACAGCAGCTGGAAGGACAGGTTGCTCCCAAGTTACTCACATATCAGATTGTTTCTGTGTTTACAACCTCTGAATTTCAAGCTAAAATGTTAAGACATCTACAAAGATCTCGTTAGGAGTGCAACAGAGTGACCATTTGGACACAGTTTATAGCCAATTGAAAGTCTTCGTTCAATTGAAAGCCCACTGGGACTTCATTCAGATATTGGGTACCTAAGTGAAGCCCAGAGCAGTTAGATCAGGGGGCTTTTAAATGCAAAACTCCCATCTTACATCTCACTCAGCAGCTGCAGGGGGAGGTTTGAACAAGCAAGCAGTTTAACAGAAGCTAACATTAAGTTAGCTGAGACTTCTTGACCCCAGATTCCTAGAATAGAGGTAGGTGATTTTCCACAGGATTCTCCATCGAGGAGAACAAATTCTAGCTAAACCTGAAATGGCCTCAGCAAGAGTGCAAGATGGAGGAACCTCTGCAGTGTCTTGCCAGTCAGTCACAGGAGGGATCCTTCGCTCAGTTCACAGCACAACCCTAGATCACGCCACTTACACCTTGGCCTACACTGTTAGGATGCTAGTAAGTTTTTACTTCTTAAAAAATATTTTAGAGTTGCTGTGTTTTAGTTTTAATTTTTATTTGTAATAAAATAAACAAAGCATACAACTCTAACTGTAACTACTCTAACCACTCTAACTACTTTTAAATGTGGAGTCCTGTGGCATCAAGCACATCTGTCTTTTGTGCGGCCTTCTTCACCAGAGGGTTCCACAGTGTGTATGTAGTGGTCTGAATGTGATCTCATAGGGATTGGCACTATTAGGGTGTGTGGCTTTGTTGGAAGAAGCGTGTCACTGTGGAGACGGGCTTTGAGGTCTCATATATGCTCAAGTTACCGCCCAGTGTCTCAGTTCACCTCCTGTTGCCTGGAAGATGTAGGACTCTTAGCTACCTCTCCAGCATGATGTCTGCTTGCATGCCACCATGGCCCATCATGATGATAATGGGCTGAACTTCTGAGCTGCAAACTGCCTCAATTAAATGTTCTTCTTTATAACAGTTGTTTGCATCTTCTGAGACTGGAAACTCCACACTTCATCATTGGACTTCCGGCTCCTACGCAATTACTGAATTCAGAGAACCTAGTGGAAATGGCATCGCACTCACTCCGCATTTGGGCATCTGTGTCTGGCTTGTTTTATGAAGCATAATGTTCTTAAGACTCATGTAATGTTGTAGTGTGGGTCAAAGTTCTTTCCCCTTTAGAGCTGAATAGAATTTCATTGTATGCTGTGGTAGCTTGAATGTAATTAGCCCTCATACACTCATAGAGAATGACACTATTGGAAGGTGTGGTTTTGTTGAAGTGGGTGTGGTCTTGTTGGAGGCAGTGTGTCACTGCAGAGATGGGTTTTGAGGTCTCGTATATGTTCAACTTACACCCAGTGCCTCAGTTCACATCCTGTTGCCTGCTGACCAATATATAGGACTCTAAGCTCCAACACCATGTCTGCCTGCACACCATCATCCCCCATCCCTCTGAACTGTAAGCCACCCCTTTAAATGTTTTCCTTTGTAAGAGTTGCTGTGGCCATGGTGTCTCTTCACAGCAATAGAAACCCTAATTAAGACTTATGCATGTGACACATTTTGCTCACCTGTTTATTCATAGAAGCATGCTTGGATTGTTTCTACTTCTTTTTTTTTAAATATTTATTTATTTATTATGTATACAATATTCTGTCTGTGTGTATGCCTGCAGGCCAGAAGAGGGCACCAGACCTCATTATAGATGGTTGTGAGCCACCATGTGGTTGCCGGGAATTGAACTCAGGACCTTTGGAAGAGCAGGCAATGCTCTTAACTACTGAGCCATCTCTCCAGCCCTTGTTTCTACTTCTTGGCTAATGCAAATAATGTTGCTAGAAATGAGAGCATAGAGTTCTTTCTGAGACCTTGTTTTTCAGTTCTTTGGGTGTACATACTTAGAAGTGGAATGAAGGGATCACACATAAGTTCTGTTGCTGTTTTTCCAAGAAGTTGTATCAGTAAATTTTATGTTGGTGGACAATGAATAGTGATGAAATCATTGACTCAATCCCATACAGTCCAGGATGAGCCTTTCCAGGCTTTCAGTGGCAAATTCACTGACCATGAGGAGGAAGTAAAAGTTTAGAAGTCAATTGAGGGAACTTGAGAGGTGGCTCAAGCCTAACCACTTCGTCCAGAGGACTCGGGTTCTGTTCCAGATACCTGTAGCGAGCGACTCACGGTTGCCTATAATTCTACCTTTATGGGGTCTCATAGAGGTTCTGGCTTCTGGGTACACCTGCACATGTATGATTCACACCCACTCACACAGGCACAAAGGCATATGCATAAATAAAAAAATTAAAAACAGTGCAGGAAAATTAAAGGGGCAGGGCTACACAATAGAGGATAAATAGTTCAATGTCAGCATGACAGTCAGTGGCAGGATCCAGACACTGGGTCCCGTAGAGTGGTTCTCCACCAACAGTAGAAAGCAATCCATATTCTTGTTTGTAATAGTAATTCCCTAAAAGTAAGTCAGGGCCAGATATTCAGAGGAGCCAGGAATGGATTTCTGGTATATGCCTTGTTGGATGCTGACTCCTCCTGATGTAAAAAGGGGCCTCTCCTGTGCATACAGAATGCTAAAAATTCAGTGTTATTGTGCAATTCAAATTGACATAATTTTGTGTTTCAACAAACATTAGGAACTGAAAATATGAAAATTAGTAACACATAATAACTATTTTCAAACCACTCACAGTTGAGCAAAGGAGAAGCCGATGTGAACCAATGGCAGTGCCAGATGGCTAAGGGCTTGGATTGTACTGCTGTGGACCCATGCTCGTGTTCCTCACGGACTGGTATGCCGCTGTCTCATCCGTGTGGCAGTGGCAGTAGCAGGCAGGATTTGGGAGGTGATTAGATCATTGGGCGGTGCTCCAGTGATGAGATCCATGTCCTTGAAGGTAAAACATGCAAAAGCTAGATTCCCACCTCCATCCCCCATGAGGATCTGTGAGAAGATGGCCATCTACAAAGGAGAAGAAGAGAAAATGGGCGCTCACCAGATTCAGGACCTGGTGGCTCTTTGATCCTGGACTCACCCACCTCCTTCCAAGCTTTGAGAAATAAGTATTTGTTGTTTCAGTTGCGTAGTCTATTTGGTTTTGATAGCAGTCTAAGATGATGGGGTAAATACAGTTAGATACAAGGCCATGTGGTAGGTAGGGGAAGAGGTCAGCAAGTCTGCTGTGGGGTTGGCAGGTGGTTAGAAATGACCGAGCCTAGCACTGAAGCTTTTCATAGGGAACGCAAGACCTTTTGGTCCCCAGAGCATGGGACACGGAAGAAGGGAACAGCCTACCTCAAGGTCTAGTTTCTAGTAGTTCTGATGAAGCATTCTGACCGTCCAGTGCGGTTTGACTGGCTTCTACGGCCAGTGATTTTGGTGTCAAGGTGGAGAGTGGATCACCCTGCCTTGTGGTCAGAGGCAGAACGATGAGAAAGATAACTAATATCTGATTGCCTGATATGGAAATAAACTAGTAGAAGAAGAGTGGCTGTCAAACACGTTGGACTGAACTTGGAAGCAATAAAAACAAGGTCAGTGTTGAGTACCACTTCTGAAAGTAAAACCATCGAAGGGTCAGAAGTGAGTGTGCTGTGCTCCCAAAAGCTTGCAGCGAGCATTAAAGTTAAAGTCCCACAGCTACAGTGAACCCCAAGAGAAGAGGGAGGAAGCAAAGATTTGGGGAGAACCCTGGTCTGAGACTCCTTTCCTCTCTTATCTTGGGAAAATTATCTTACAATTCTCCTTTCATCTCACAGCTAGATTGACACATACCATTTTCTCCAGAGGCAAAGAGAAATGTGACCAGAAGGAAGGGCAAAACTGGTAACTCACTGACTGAATGGAAAAATCCTTAGCCCTCAGTCTCACTGTTGCCTTCGAGACAAGTGTCTGGATGATCCTGGATGTGTGTTTTCCTGTACAACACCCTTGAAAGCACAAATTAAATGATCCAGTTTAATCCCAGCACTCAGGAGGCAGAGGCAGGCAGATCTCTGAGTTCAAGGACAGTCTGGTCTACAGAGTGAGTTCCAGGACAGCAAAGGCTACGTGAATAAACCCTGTCTCAAAAAGTAGCCAACCAAGCAACCAAGCAACCAAACAAAGTAGTGTGTTCCTAGCACACTCTACCGTACAGTTCATATTTAATTGAATATGAATACTGAAGGTAATTTTGGTAATGAAAATGAAGAGTGAAGAGATTAAACCTGTAAATGCCGTAGCACACATCCTGAGTCATAGCTAAACGTGACAGCCCAGCCTTTAGACTTGCCATGCAGGGCCTTTGCCTGTAGTATGGTGTTGGGTGGAGTTGGGGGAGGGACTGAAGCTGTCATACTTGGGTTGCAATCAGCCAAGGTCAACACTAATTACTTTCAGCAAAGATGCAAATTCATTAGGTCACATTACCTAGAAATCAGGCACTACTGGGTTCAGGATCTCAAAAACTAGGCCAGTTTTCTCTGCCTCGCAAGTTAGCGTATTTCTTCTTTGTGTATTGAGCCCAGGCTCACTTACTGCAGAGATTCTTACCCTGCGGGACAAAAGGAACCTACCAACGCCCTCAGTTCTGCAATTTTGCATTTTCTGATCCAAACTGGAGAGAGATGAAATCTCTTTTAGTGCTGGCGTAGCTTGGGTTGCTAGGGTGAGACTCCAACTGATCCAACTTGTGCTACCTGCTTCCCTCTTGGACGTGCTCATCTGGTGCCAGCGCAGGACGGCGTGATTGGCTAAATTTGAGCCACATGTTAGTTCTGCAGCAAAAGGGGAGTGACAGAAGTCCACTAAAAGTCACACTGAATGAACAAGGGCCAAACAAAGGAGACAGGAAGGGCTTCCCAGGAGAAGAGAAGGCAAGCAGTGAACTGGTTGAAACAGCATTTCCAACGACTCCTCAGTACGTGCTTTGGTGCACAGCCGGAGCCTGGGGCTGGGCGGGGTTGCTAGAAGTCACTAAAGGGAGCAAAGCTGCTGGTTTGAGTATGTCTTTGCCTCAGTGACCCACAGTGCACCTCGTGCTGGGCGTCGGGTGTCAGCATTCACCTTCCTTCCTAACCCGGAACAACTCTGCTGATGGCTCCTGGTCACCTCCCAGACCCTTCCTTCTTAGCTGCTGATGAATGCGGGTATATTGGATGGGCTGCCTCTTTCCCACACCTCGGGCCCTGAGCCTCCTGCAGGGAGTAGAGGAAGCCCTAAGTGAATGTGGACTGTTGATGCAGGCAGGACCGTGTCAAGGACTCTAGCTCAGACCCATGGAAGCGGCAAAGCCTTCCCTGGGTGAGTCTCAAACAGATGCGGTAAAGTCTTCCTTGTGGGGCCAAGTGTGGGTATTGACAGTGAGTGAGAGAATGCACGCTGCAGCCTCACCCCTCACCCTGGGTGTTTACAGTCGGAAGCCTGCTTCCCTACACAGAATGCTGCCGCGGAGGCCAGCTAAACCTGTGTCCTTGATCCAGCTGTGTACCGCAAACCCTGACTCCTAACCACGCTAGCTTCTTGGTTCCGCTGCACTATGTCCGTTCCGTAATTTCCCCCCTTAACAGTACTTACTGCACTCCGAAATTACCTCTGTGTTTTCTTCCCTAATGTCAGCTTCTTCCCTTAAGAATGAATGTGGAGAGCATGTTGCTTTCATCTAGGGCTTTATAGGTAGTCTACAATTGGTGAGCTCCCAGGATTGAGAGGTGTCTACTACAGAACTGCTTTCTTCTCTGGGAGACCAGTTCTACCTTGAGCCAGAATGGATTTATGCCTGCACTGTGCAACCATTGCAGCTTCCCTTGTGTCCCACACAGTTCTAGTACCTGCTATACTAGACAACAAAGACTTGCCCAGTCTCTGGGCTAGCTAGTGTGCAAGCCCTTTGAGATGGTGCCAATCAGATTTGCAGTTTATCTCTGTACACCCCAAGCTAAGTAAGTGATGGTACCCAGGATACAGCAGGGGCTCCAGTGAGTCTTAAGGGAATAAGACAACCCTAAATCAGTCAGCAATCCATAGCCAGGTTTATGTAGTCACTGGAAGGGGAAGACTGAAGAACCCAGAAAGGATGCTGGTCCTTTAGCTGGATTTGTTATACTGGGAAGAGGTGGCAGGGCTGAAGGAAAAGCTTTCTGCACTGAACATGAGAAGCAAACTGACAAACACAGTGTATTTTCAAGCATTTCGGATTCAATTAATAGCCTCCAGTGGGTTTTTTTTTTTTTAAAAAAAAAAAAAGACAATCCTGTTTTGGAGAAGCCAAAGATAGGTACTTGACAGTATCCTTTTAATGCTTCTCCGGTTCCTTGATGTATTGTCTTCTCGAGCAAGTATCAATATTGTGCTTGTGCAGGGCAAAAAGCACCATCTTCAGATGGTAATGAATCTAAAATGAAAACAAGCCATGCGGTTGGCCAGTGCCGCTTTAAAACTGCGCATCAAGAACACTTCCAGTGACAAACACTTTCAAGGCAAACACACCAAACAGAAATTAAAAAATCTCTGTGGGGTATAACTATGTAATTACACTCACACAGGGAGCATTTTATCAGGTAAACCATCCCACTTTGTTAATTGAAACGCCCCAGCACCGAGCTTTTCTTGACAAAGCGTCTGAGTACGTGTGTATGGTGTAGGCACGCTGCTTCGCTGCAGCTCTTCCTAGCTGGGGTTAACCGCCTCAAAGCCATTTTTCCGTGCAGCTGGGAGGTGGCTTCTCTAAGCCTTCCTTTTGTTTGTTTGCTTTGGTTTCCATCAAGCTGAATCAGGCTGCAAACTGGTTTGGAATGCTAAAGATCTGCCCCCAAACACAGATATTTTTTAAAATGGCTAATAACTTGATTATTATGTCTCTCTTTTGAAACACATCCATGCAGCCATTCTTTTTGGTAATTTAGAAATGTTAAGACAACAAAAGTGAGATGCTCCAATGGCATAAATTAGCATATTGTGGCAGGAGAAGGGCCTGTGTTTGAGATGTGTGGTCTTAAGCTAGCCAAATACCATTTCTTCCGTTTTCTTGTCTAAAATATAGATTAGTCTATAATTTCCATGAACAAAAAAAAATTGTTTTTCTATTCTAATAACTCCATTGCATTTTCCTGTGAGTTTTTGAGCAGCTGGATTACTAATTCAAGCCAAATTTTATGAAATGTAGAACAGTTGCTCCAAAGAAGACCCATCCGTCTTCCTCCTCTGGTATGTCTGAGGCTCTGGCCTTTCTTCATGCCCTGGTGTGGCCTGTCCTGTGCCATAGCTCCCAAGCGTCCAGTGAAGAGTCACTGGGTGCTCTCTATGTTCTGCCTATGCACTTGTCACTGAGATTATCTCAAGAGAGAATACAGAGGGGACTATGACTTGAGACAGTTAAATCCTGGTCCCAAAGGTTGGCTTTCTCGATATGGGCAGAATCGGCCCTGTGGCCTTTCCTAATTCCCCAGAAACTGGAATGTATAAGTCTCCTAGGGCTGCTGTGGAAAAGGCAACAAACTAGGGAGTATAGAAAACACGACCTCTTCCACACACTTCCGGAGGCAGAAGACTTGCTTCCGCAAGGATCTGGGGATGCTGGCTCTCTCCTCGTGACTCTAGGCCTTGCTAGGCTTGCAGTTCTATTGTTTTAGTCTCTGTGGCCTTCGTTTCTTTGTATCACTTTGCCTGTCCTATCTAGCTACACTTATTAGGCTTATGAATGTAGCAGGTACATGCTTGGAAGTCCTTCCTTCCTCCCCACAAACCCTGCCTTTTCTGTTTTGTTGCTGCATGTGTGCATACGTGCGTGTGTGCGTGCATGCGTGTGTGTGTGTGTGTGTGTGTGTGTGTGTGTGTGTGTGGTTGAGTACCTGTGAGGACAGTCAATGCTGGGTATCTTCCTTAAGCACCCTGCACCTTGTTTTTTCAGACATTGATTACTGGGACCTGAGGCAGGCCCATTCAATTAGATAGGCTGACCAGAAAACCCCAAGAATCATTCTCTCCAGTACTGGAATTATAGGCACATGCTACAGTGTTTGACTTTCACATGTGTGCTAAGGATCAAACACAGGTCCTCGTGTTTCACAGAAGGCATTTTGTCAACTTCCCCAGCCTCATAATCCCTCATAGATATAAATATAAACAACAACATCTATTAGTTCTGTTTCTCCAGAGAACCCTGACTAACACAATGAGTCATAAAGAGATCAAGTCTCCACAGAGAAGACCTAGAAGATACCTAGTGATGACAGGTGCTATTATTAGCATCATCAGTTACTAGTGGATGGGTGTGGAAAGGTTCTAGATAAGGAGATGAGCAAATTGACTTCTAAGCCATAAGCGTTACGTAACTCCTGGTTCTGATGAGCTGATGCAGGTGCTGAGTGAGATTCTGCTATAGTTGCTTGGAAGAACTGCAAGCCCCCTGAAAGGGCAGTGTGTGCACTGGATTCACCAGTGCAGGTCTCCCCACCTCGCTCTTCTTCCCTCATAGCATCAGGTGTGTTAGATATGTCTTAACAGCAGCATATAAAGAGTTTGATTGACAGCAGATAGAGTGCGTAAGTCTTTTAGGCTGGCATTTAAATAGTCGGAGTTCTGGTGATCCGAACAGTAGACATTTATTATCTCTCAATTCCAGAGGTTCAACACCAAGCAGCTGGATGAGAAGCTGGTGATACCTCCCCCATACAGTTCTTTCTCTATTTCTGGCTTCTGGTGTGGCGACCGATGAGATCTGTGGGTCACGCCCATACTAACCTCCCAGTTGCCTAGCCACACTCTTAATATTCTCTTCCAAACTCCTTTTGCTTTTCTTGTAAGTAGAGTCAAAGGAATTTTCAAATCTTCACATCCTTTCCCTCTCTCTCCTTCATTCTTCTAATTCATTCACTCGGGGCTGAAGAGATGGCTCAGTGGCTAAGGGCACTTGCTACCCTTGCAGAGAACCTGTGTTTGATCCCGGGACCCATATCTGGAAGCTCACAACCACTTCCAGCTTCAGCGGATCCGATGCCTTCTTCTGGCCTCTGTGGGCACTGCATTCATGTGTACATACAGACATACAATTAAATAAAATTAAGTAACTAAAAAAAAAAAACCCCTCATTTCATCTTTCCTGCATTTTGCTCTAAGCAGCAAGGGGAAACTAAGTTGCTGCTCCTCAACAACCACCAGCACCATCTGCTTTCCTGAGCACCAGAGCACAGCACGGCCACGCCTGCCCACTCCATAACACCAGGACACAGCACGGCCATGCCTGCCCACTACATAACACCAGGACACAGCACGGCCACGCCTGTCCACTATATAACACCAGAGCACAGTACGGCCACGCCTGTCTACTCCATAACACCAGGACATAGCACGACCTCATCTGCTCACTCAATAACCCCAGAGCACAGCACAGCCACGCCTGTCCACTCTATAACACCAGAGCACAACACGGCCACGCCTGTCCACTATATAACACCAGAGCACAGCACGGCCATGCCTGTCCACTATATAACACCAGAGCACAGCACGGCCACGCCTGCCCACTTGATAACACCAGAGCACAGCACGGCCACGCCTACCCACTCAAACACCAGCACACAGCACGGCCATGCCTGTCCACTATATAACACCAGAGCACAGCACGGCCATGCCCGTCCACTATATAACACCAGAGCACAGCACGGCCACGTCTACCCACTCAAACACCAGCACACAACCTGTCCACGCCTGTCCACTATATAACACCAGAGCACAGCACGGCCATGCCTGTCCACTATATAACACCAGAGCACAGCACAGCCACACCTGTCCACTCTATAACACCAGAGCACAGCACGGCCACGCCTGCCCACTTGATAACACCAGAGCACAGCACGGCCATGCCTGTCCACTATATAACACCAGAGCACAGCACGACCATGCCTGTCCACTATATAACACCAGAGCACAGCACGGTCACGCCTACCCACTCAAACACCAGCACACTACACGGCCACGCCTGTCCACTCTATAACACCAGAGCACAGCACAGCCACGCCTGCCCACTCAATGACATCAGAATACAGTAGGACCACGCCTGCCCACTTGATAACAAAGATCAGCTACTGTGCAGTTTCAGTCACATTTTTGTGTTTCTGATCAAGGCCTCCTTACCAGAATGGCCTTAACATCTGTGTCCCTAACATCTGTATTCCTACTGGCAATCGACTGCTCCTGCTGTGTGCTCACTAAGACCAGAGATCGTTTTCTGAAGGTCTCGGTACACTCTTAACCTCATTGCTCTCCACTTCTGTCTAACGCGCACTGCGCAACTCTAGCCTATGGAAATCCCCAGTTCCCGACCACTTTGGCACTGGATGGTGCTTGCCACAGAAACCACTCCCTGTCACTGGGCCACAATCCTCTATGATCCTTTTGTAACAAAAAAACCACAGGATGGATGACCTGGTCAACATAAATTTATTTTCTGACATTTTCTGAAGCTAGAAGTCCATAGTCAATGTGCCAGAAACGTTGATTTTTGCTGGTGCCTCCCTTCGTGACATCCAGATGGCCATCTTCCTCCTGAGTCCTCCACACATGTGGAGAGCGATCGAATGTGCTGCCTCTTTTCTTCCTCTACTAAGGACACTAATCCTATTGATTAAATTCTTATTCTTATGACCCAACTTAACTTTAATTACCTCCTTACAGGCCTTGCCTCCACACAAGTCACTTTGGGTTTGGGGATTTCAACATAAGAGTTGCATTCATCAGCTTCCATTCATATTGCTGTAGAAAACACCAGGCCACCTTTAAGGCATTGACCCAATGTTGGCAGAGTGATAATGCCCCACCCTGCTCTGTCCTGTTGGATCATGGGTACCCTCACTTAGATGGGAAATAGACATGGGTAGAACATATACATGTATAAGTTGGCAACCACGGTTTGAACCCAAAAGAGAGTTATGGAAATAGGTGTCAAAAACAAAACAAAACAAAACAAAACAAAACAAAAAAAAAACAAAAAACCCAACTCTGAGAAAAGGCTGGAGGTATTCTGGATGATTAATATGAGAAAGAGACTTCACTCAGAAGAAAACTCAAGGGTGGTGTGCTAAAACTGTAGAAAAGAGTCTTTGAATATGTAGATATGCATACATACACAGAGCCTGGGACATAGTTCTCCAAAATACTTTATTTTAGGGGATAGATTATGCTCCCCCCTGCTGAAGATATCTGGAAGCTGGGAGCCCAGGGAGGCCATATGGCACATCCAGACACTGAATAATTTTAATGGCGGATGTGATTAAGTGTCCTCCACTCTCCCAAGTGTGGGGATATTTTCTGATATCATCGAAATAATCGAACAAGTGCAGCAGTTGGTTCATGAAGTTCTGAATACTTTAGCCTTTGGGCAAGAGAGTGTGTAAGAGTCTCATTTAGTACAGAGTTGCTGCAAATGGCATTTAAATATTTTCCGGTAGGAGAACACACTCAGTTCAGTGGGCATCTATTTGAATTAAGTTATAAGAAAAATGTAAAAACCCACAAGAGCCATTTCCATTTCTGACAGCTGGAGGCCATCTCCCAAGTACCCCCTAATAATTACACTTTGAGTTGCTCATCTAGGGCACATCAAAGAATTAGGTGCAAGTGGTCATCACACTAATGAAACGCTTATCTTCCTCTGCTTGTCATAAAGAGCTTACAGAAATGTCTGATGCTGGACTCTTCTTCTACTATTAATTAATTGAATGGGCATCAGGGACTCTGTGCTCTATTAACCAGAGGGCGGAACCCAGATGGAGTCGTATGACTTTCTGACATAACACACGTGCCTGACAGCTAGCAAACACGCTTCCCTCTAGTCCCAGGTGAAGGAGAGCTGGTGCACACAGACAGCACCCAGTCCTGCTGGTGCACTTCTGTGGAAGACAACAAAATTTAAAAATGGCGTGAGACTCTGTTTTCTTGGAGGCTCTGAAATTAAAGCTGGGCCGTTGTCCTATGCAGCAACATGTGTAGGTTCTTACTGATTTCTGGGTGTGCTTGCGCCTGTGGAGAATTTTAGGTGTGGTCGGCCAGGCAGCTCTCAGCTGAAACCTCTCACCAAGGCTCTCCCTGCTTGCTGACCCCTCCCTTTCCACTTGAGCGCTTCTGGCAGAGGAGTTCAGCTGGGCAAAAGCTCAAATGCCCTAAGAGCTGCTGGCCCAGGAAACTTGTCAAAACTTTATCTTTAGCCCCAAAATACACACAGGATTCAGGAAGAAAGATCTGCAGCGAGCTGGCCCAGCTGGAGAACGCTGGTGAGTAAAACGAAATTCTCAATGGAGATGAAAGATGATAGCTGGGCCGCTAAAGGAACAACTTCATGGAGCAGGGACTGAAAATCAATCACTTAGGCGAACTTCTGCCTCCACACATCCTGTTCTTCCCTGCAGACCTCCAGACTGGCTCTGGCTTTTCTTTGTTGTATTAGTTACTTTTGTTACCGATAAGAAGCAACTTGAAGAAAGATTTCTTTGGGCTCACAGTTCAAAGACAGTCCATTACGGTAGATAAACATGGTGGTGGCATCATGGGACATCTGGTTACATGGCCTTGGCCATCAGGAAACAGAGGGTTCTGGCTCGAATTAGGTTTTAACTATGACCCATAATTCCTGCCATTATTGCCCTGTCTCTATCAGTTGGTCCCTATGAAGATCTAGCAACCTCCCCAAACAGTGCTACCAAATAAGGACTAAGTGTTTAAACACATGAGTCTATGGAAGACATTTCACGTGCAAACCCGTAATATCAGCTATGCTTTATAATAGACCTGGAAATTCTGGCCTCCTTTCTTAACCTGCACACCTCCCCTCTGACCAGCATTCATTTCTCGATGTAAAAGAAAACTTCCAAGGCTGGGGAGATGGCTTAGTGGGTAAGGTGTTTGTCATGACGATGAGGACTGAAGTGTGTATCCCAGCATCTGTGCCTGCCTGCCATCCCAGCACACGCCATGGGAAGCAGAGACAGGGGGTCCAGGAGCAAGCTGGCTTGCTAAACTGAATTGGGGCGGTCTGAGTCAAGTCAGGGAACTTGCTTCAGTATACAGGGTGGGGATGTTCTAAGATTCCCGACATCAGCGTCAAGCCTCTACATAGACCAGAACACACACACACAAACACACACACACACACACACACACACGTATGCCCACACACATGCAAGCATACCTGGAGTGTGCATACACTACACACATATACATGCAAATAGCTAACTAAACAGCTAGTCAGGGCTGGCACTTGCTGGGATTTTCTCTGCTCTGCATGGGTCCCGATTATTCTAAAGGCACTTTTTGTTGTTTTGTTAATTTTGAACCTGCTGGGTGAGCCCCACACTTCCTCTGCAAGCTGCCACAGGCTAGCTTTTGCTCAGAACCCAAACACAGGTTGATCTCCCCATGACATGAAGACTTAGTGGGAGGGCACCTTTGTACGTTTTGTGTTACAACAACATTGCAAAACAAACACAATGTCAGGTTTTGACAACCTGCTTTGAAGAAGTTAACCTTTGACTGAACTTAAAGGAAAAAATAACGACAGTCAACGGAGTAACCTGATGCAGACAGACTACAGTGGTAAGAATGTCTTTGACACCAGAGCGTTCCGGGAGATGCTGGAGGGCTCTGACTTCAGAAAGTCTCAGGCTGGGTCAAGTGTACAAGATGATTACCCAGTCAGAATGAGACCTGCAATTGGATAGGAAGATTCCAGGCACAATCTTTAAGCAAAATGCCTCTTAAGAACGGTTGTATGAAATGACTTTTAACTACACTGTGTGTGTGTGTGTGTGTGTGTGTGGCGCTGGTGAACAATCCATAAGTCCTTAGCCACAGTGCTGTGTTTGGAAGGCCTGGGCAACAAGTTTGTTAAGTACCAGCTAGATTGTGACTTCGGAGGGGATCTGAAGTTTTATTCTCTTTTGGAGCTAGAGATATGGCTCAGTAGTAAGAGCACTGGTTGCTTTCCGTGAGGACCCAAGTTCAGTTCTCAGGACCTACATCAGGAGACTCACAAACATCTGTGACTCCAGTTCCAGAGGATCTAAGACCTTTAGCCTCCATGGGCACCTGCACACACATTCACATACTCACACACCAACACACAATCACACACACACACACACATTCACATGTTCACACACCAATACACAGTTACACACACACACACACACAAACTTAAACAGAGTAACTGCCTGGCTAACCCTCTGAGGGCTGGAGACCCTTCAGCTTCTGCCTCTGAGGGTTGGGTAAAACCTCTGAAGTCTCTGTATTCCTGCTTCCGTCCTCTCAGTAGAGGTGCCTCTTCTACATCTTCCTTCAGTTTCCTGAAGTTCTGGTGCTACAGCCAAAGCAGGAGAAACACCAAGGATGTCCACAGCAGACATGATTGAATCCGGACCCTCTCCCCACCGAGCTCAGCCCTGGGACCTTCCTGCTGTTCCCAGAGCAGTGCTTTCTACCGCACCCCCACACTCCCCACCGCACCCCCACACTTTCTGGTCTCTAGTCTGGGACAAAAAGAGATCTAGTTTGTACTCCTCCTTTAAGGTGCCCAGCTCTCTCTGTGTGGCAGTTTAATCGGCCATGTGTCTGGTAGGTCAAGAGAAACGCCTCCTAGGATGGGAACACATCCCATCTGGTATTCACTTATTTCGGTGGTTTTTGTTTTTTGTTTTGTTCTTGCTGCTTTTTTTTTTTTTTTGGTTTTGTCTTTTCACAGTAGTAAACTCTTAACTTTTATTTATGTCAGAATATTTTGATTTATTCTTGGACAACGTATCTTGATCATATCCCTCCCAACTCCTCCTTCTATTCCTCTGCTCCCTCCCTCCTTTGTGACCCCCCCATAACTCAATGAATCCAATTAGTGTCTCCTGCACATACAGGATTGAAGTACCACCCACTGGAGGATGAGCAAACTATCAGCAGCTAGAACTCTGAAAAAATTATTTCCCTTCGGCCAACCATCATTCCAGTAGCTCCTCCATTAGGCACGGAGTCTGAGACCCTCCCCAATCAGCATTGGAATATCGAGTGGCTTGAGTTTATGTCTGTAACTACAGCTGCTGTAGTCCAAGAGGGAGTGGCCACATCATGTCCAGAAGATAGCATTTCATAATGCCCCTCCCCATCCTCCGGTTTACTTTTTTTTTTTTTTGAGAGAAAGCTTTATTGTTTGAGATAGCACATTTTTCATGAAGAATTCTCATCCTTTACAGCCCACAGGTTAGAAATCACACCCCACGGGTCCCACTCAAGGCTGAGAGTTCTTCCAGGGTAAGGGGAAATTATGTCAAGGATGAAGATAGAGATGGCTAGAATGCTTCCCGAGAGGATCTCCATCTTTCTATTGAAACACCCAAATAAGATGGGGTTGCGAGCATGGTGGAAGATGTGGGACACCGAGAAATGATGGGCAGCTGACAGCTAAGCCAGTGAGCAGGGTGGAGGATGTGGGACACCGAGAAATGGTGGGCAGCTGACAGCTAAGCCAGTGAGCAGGGTGGAGGATGTGGGACACCGAGAAATGGTGGGCAGCTGACAGCTAAGCCAGTGAGCAGGGTGGAGGATGTGGGACACCGAGAAATGGTGGGCAGCTGACAGCTAAGCCAGTGAGCAGGGTGGAGGATGTGGGACATCGAGAAATGATGGGCAGCTGACAGCTAAGCTAGAAGAGAGGCATCAGGAGGGGAAGAGCGCCGCCAAGGCTGGTATCCACCATGAACTCAGCCTCACTAAAGTTTTTTTATCTCCTTTAAGTAATCATAGTTGTAAATTATACAACATTTTAATTTAACATAAAAATTATTTTAATCATTGGATGTGCATAATAATACTAAATGCATGTATAGCATTTCATATCATTGATAGTATTTACATTTTTCTTAGGTCAAATATCTGATTTCTTTTGATTATTCATGATATATTATTAACATGATGCAATTAATGTTAACATTTAGAAATTTTCCCCGTCCTTGAGACCATTTCCTTGGGTCGGATTTGTGGAAATGTATTTACTAGGCTGCAAGCATTTTAATGAGAGACGATAGATTACCTAACCACGTCTCAACACATTGCCAAGTTCATCTACCCCGGTGGTTCTCAGCCTTCCCAACGCTGCCACCCTTTATACAGCTCCTCGTGCTGTGGTGACCCCAACCACACAATTACTTTGCTGCCACTTCATAGCCGCCATTTTGCTGCTGTTATGACTCATAGTGTAAATATCTGTTTTCTGATGGTCTTAGGTGACCCCTGTGAAAGGGTCATTTCACCCCACAAAGGGGTCGAGACCTACAGGTTGAGAACCTCTGATCCTTTGCAAAAAATTTCTAGATAACAGGCAATAGTTTTTCTCTCTCTCTCTCTCTCTCTCTCTCTCTCTCTCTCTCTCTCTCTGTGTGTGTGTGTGTGTGTGTGCTGGTGTGCGTGCATACATGTTTAGATTCTGGAGGTCAATGTCAGGTGTTCCTCAGGAGCTGTCCCCTGTCCACCTTAGTTTTTGAGACAGGATTCTCTTTTTCCTGTGTTCTCTGTTCTTACTATTTGTAGTAAGAATATAACCATTGCAGTTGCTTTGACTAGCACGTATTGAACACTTGCTCTGTGCTGGGCATGATTATAAATACTCCACATGGTGAACTCATTCAGGCCTCAGTGCAATCTGCAGACATAGACTCTGTTGTTCTCAGTTCACCAGTTAATAGGTGTATTAGCATGAAACAGAAAGGCTCAGTAACTTCCTCAAGGATATTCGGTTTCTAAGTGGAGTCCGTCTTTATTACATGCTTACATCTCTGAGCCTCTAGGGCCCCAATCTGCCCACCTCTAGGCTTGGTCAATGTGATGGCTAGTCTTGGTTGTCAGCTTGACTATATCCAGAATGAACTATAATCCAGAAATGGAGGGTGCACCTATGATCCAGATCTTAAGGAAAAAGACAAAATGTCTTTGATCTGGATCTTGAGGTTGGAAGGCACACACCTTTAATCTGGGCCACACCTCTGGAAGCCTGTATAAGGATAGTGGAAGAAGGAAGGGTTTGTTCTTCACTGCTTGCCTTTGCCTTGTCAACACATCCATTCCTTCTTCGGGATCCCAAAGACCAGCAGAGTCACCCAAGTTCGTGGAACTGAGCAACTTCTAGGTTCTTGGGCTTTCCATTCATAACTAGCCATCATTGGACTGCAGTCTGTAAGAAGTCATTCCAATATATATATATATATATATATATATATATATATATATATATATATATATATATATATATATATGGAATGAATCTATATATAAAATTAATCTCTCTCTCTCTCTCTCTCTCTCTCTCTCTCTCTCTCTCTCTCTCTCTCTTTCTCTCTCTTGTTCTGTGCCTGTAGAAAACCTTGACTAATACAGTCAATCTGTTGGTTCTAGAACCAATCCCATTCCAAGCTGGGAAAGATTAAGGTGCTCTAGCCTAGCATCAGAAGTCAGTCTTGCTACTGGACCAGCTCTGGTCTTATGCTCAATTCACACAAAGTGGCAGTCAAAGCAGTGTAGCTAGGCATACTTCGGGGAGATGCACTATGGTGAGACCACTTGTAAAGACAGGAGTGCCTCCCATGTGGTAACATCCTTCAGGAATTTCTTCTCCTAGTGTTAAATCTGACTACCCGTCAACTTTTGCTTCTTCCTTTTCTTACAACCAAATCTCCACCTTGTTCTCAATTCCTATATCAATGCTTTCCCTCAGTTTCCCACAGCTAATTCTGGGCTAATTCTCCAATAACTTTGTTTCTGTAACTGCAAAGCAAAAGATAAGATTTATTATCATGTGCTGGCAGGTAAGATAGGCACATCAGTAGAAAATGACCTTGAGGATTTTAGAATAGGAGCTGGAATATAAGGCTATGCTATGTGATATGCAGATATTTACCCTTGATTGTAGACTTGATATTTTCTCAATACCCATGAAGTTGGCCTAAGAATTTGCTGGGTTGATTTTCTTGACATGGTTAAAAAAATGGCTTCTGAAATAAGGCAGAGACATCAAAATTCCCTCTCTAGAGAGTAACAGATCAATGAGCTCAAGTATGTAAGACTATTGGGCTAGATTTGTGATTAATAAACTCACAGCACTTGACTATATTCCCGAGTAGAGCTGAGGACATACTGTTTTCATCTTTGGTCAGTTGGAGAATGGTTATCTCGTCCAAACTGATGTTCAGAGAATACTACCTTGGAACTGGGGCTTCTACTGGGAAATGGGTGATACGATTAAAGAGTAGCAGTGAGCACATCAAAGGTCTGACATGTGTGTAATAGACGCTGTCCTACCTGAATCCCTCGCTGATGGCCAAGCACCTGCTCCTTGTGAGTGCTGACAGTGGGCTCCATAAGGAATAGGACGGGGAGGTTCCTAATTAGGAAGTCCAGAGAAGAGACACGGGGAAACCTAATGGAAGTGGCTGACAGTATGCATTCCTCAGGACACATATGAATGGCTTACAGAGGACACCTGCCAAAGAAGGTGTCCTAGACAGGAAGAGAGCCCAATCCATTTAACAGATGTCAGGCAGCCTTCCTCCCTAACTATATCCATGATTTCTCATAAGGCCCATTGGCACAGTAGCCATGGTAGAAGGCTACTACCATGAGGCTGAACCTGGTACAGCAGTGCTATGGAATAACTCTTGCACAATGTAAACATTTGTCACTCGAATTGGTTTGATAAAAAGGCTGATTGTTCAGTAGCCAGGTGAGACAATCAAACTAGGAGAATGATAAGAAGAAAGGTTGAGTCAGAGGTTCCCAGCCAGATGGAGAACAAGTCAGACACACAAAATAGGATAGACATAAAAGGCTTGGGCCTCAGAGTATCACATAGATGAATAGAAATGCATTAAGTTGTAAGAGTTAGTTAGCAATAAGCCTGAACTATTGGCCGAGCATTTATAACTTACATTAAGTCTCTGATTCAGTTATTTGGGAAGCAGCCACTGGTTATTTGGGAGCAGACAATTGGGACAGGGAAACTTCTGCTTACACAGTAGTACAGGTCCTCTCATCAAATGTGATCTATCTCCAACTTGTAAGAGTAGAGATGGGCACTGAGCCCTTTGGCAGTCATCGTTCCTCAGGGAGGCCAGCCAGTCACATGCTAGGAAAGCAATTACATCCGAACTATCAGAAAAGGGTGGGATTCACCCTTACTGGAGTCAGCATATGCTTGACTAGGGTCTGCTTCACTTACTTGTGGTACATGTGCATGGCTATCTGGTCTACCAATAATCTTTCTTCCACAAATCACCCTTGGGCTAACTACATCTGCAGAAGGGGTCTGAAGACAACTCATGATGAAAGGCTCATCGTCAACTTCAACATTCAGAAACACATAAGTATTCCATCAAATCAGATGCTAGAAAAGTCTATAGAAAGTCCATCCAAGATGCCTTGGTAGAGCATATTATGTGGTTGTGGCAAGTATCTTTTGGGAAATGACACATATACTAAATAGGTATTTAGTTATTTTTATGTTTTTTTAAAAAAAGATTTAGTTTCTAACTATGCATGTGTGCGTGTGGTGTGTCTTTGTGTGGGTTTTTGCATAAGCGAAGGTGCCCTAAGAGGCTAATGGTCCTAGGTATCCTGGAGCTGGAGATATGGATGGCTACAAGCCACCTGACATGGGTATAAGGACCCAAACTCTGGTCCTCTGTAAGAGCAGTATGCATCCTTAACCACTGAGCCACCTCCCAGCCCAGCACAGTTCTTTCTCCTCAATCATTAGAATATAGAGGAAGTAAGGCAGATCCTGGACATCTCCTATTGCATCCAATGACTTATTTGTGGGTTTGATACTTGTTACATAATATGTGACATACATACATATGTCATATGTAATAATATATATACATATTTGCCCACATTTTTGCTTATCATGGATATCCTAGTGTGCTATAAAGCACACATTAAAGGTCCCAGAGGTTGAAACTGTGCCTTCCATCTAAAGTAGCATGCATCTATGGTATTTAACTATCAACATTAGTAAAAGGCAAATTATACTGCTCAAATGTAAGACATTTTGTTTGAAAACCACAGAAAAGGCACATGTGTTCATGAAAAGGTGAGCTACCATCGTACGGGGTGTGAAATGATCCCTCTGGCAAGCTGAAGCTTTCCGTATTAATGGCCGCATTGAAGAGCAGGAAGATTTCTTCATAGTGTCAGTGGGGTTTTTACAGCACCGAAGCACCTCTGCTACAGGGTCCGGTTCCTTGTGTGTGCTGGGGAGGACAACCCTGGTCCGTGGACTCTTCTAGCCTCTGTTCTTTCTGTTGTGAGCAGTAATGCTCAGAGATTAATAACAAGGGAAGAGCATGTTTGTTCAGCTGTTTGGCAACATCTTTGTGGCACTCTGTGCGGGTCTCCTGTGGAGTAGCTATGCCCCGCAGGGAAACACCGCTGATGCTTTATTCTTGAGCATGTGATTAGCCAGCTGTCAGAGACAATGGTAACCTTAAAATTCCTGCTCAGTGACCGAGTAGCTACAAAGTGGATGTAGCTCAGTCAGTAGAGCACTTGAGTAGTACACACAGGCCCTGGGTTTGAGGCCCTGCTCTCTAAAAACCAGGCATGGTACCACATAGGAGACAGAGGCAGGAGGATCAGAAGGTCAAGGTCATCCTTGGCCACACAGTGGGTTAGAGATCAGCCTGGATTACATGACCTTGCCAGATAGACAGGTAGATAGATAAATAGATTAATAGATAGATAGATGATAGATAAAATAATTACAAAAACAAAATTTGTACCCTAAAATTATAGTTTTTGTATTGTGCAAGACAGATAATGCATATTTCTTGACATGTTAGTGTGGGGAGGGACTCTTGACTGCTACAACTCTCCACCGTGGAAAGCTAAAGCCAAGAAAATCAACTTGTGGACTTAGGGGGATTACAGGGAAGTCAAGAGAATGGAGATTCTGGAGGATGGGGTCTTTTCTGCTGCACTCTTTCTGGAGGGTGAACTGGGCGCCTACCAAAAGGTATTTGCTTGGTGATGTGCTGAATGAAGATTCTGCCTTTCCCCCGCCCCAAAGAGTCAAAACTACAGAGAAAACAGCTTGAATATAGATGATAATGGAAGTTAACTAACAAGAAAACCCATTTCTTAATGAGCACTACGAAGGAGCCTCACAGTCGGTCACACACACACAGGTCGCCAAGTCAAGGAGAGGTGGGAAACCGTGCCCACATTAGCCTGAATCTGACGGCTCAGAAACCAGGACAAGTGGCCTATCTTGTCTACAGGCAGATGCATTTCAGGGACTAACAGGAACCAGGTGTCACAGAACTTGAGGGGAGCTTGCCTCTGGGGAAGGGCAGAAAAAGGTTCTGACTGACGGGGTGATTGAGTGTCCAGTCACTTGGTGTCCATCCGGCCTCTGCTGCCCATGCGCTCACGTCTCACGCAGCTCCTCAAAATCTTCTCCTCTTCTCAGTGTCTGCGCCAGGGAGACCTCCGGTTCCTGCAGGCTTTCAAGGACATTTTCTGTGTGTGTGATCTGAGAGAGACCTGCTCTTTCACGGTTCTGTTTCAAAAACAGCTAATTAAAAAAAAAAAAAAAGGAAGGGCAAGAAAAAGGGCTTAATGTGACCACTTCCAAGGTCATGCATATGTTAGTGAGTCTGGCATAGCTGTACCACAACATATGAACATTCTAGAATATTATGCCATACAGTTTATACCATAAAAATACATACTCTTTAGTGTCCATGAAAATAACCACCATTGTGATTTAGTTCCCCTCTCCTGTAAGAACATAGACACAGCCGTGCTGGAGCAGGCATGTCACTAATAGATAATGGTAACGGGTGGAGACGCGACTGCACAATGTGAAACTAGATCAGGCAAAACAAACGTCTACCCTCATCCCAATAAAGTAAAACCTAAAGTCAATTGACCCAGAAAGAAGACTAGGAAAAGATGGCTGAATCAACCCAAAAGAGCTGTAGCAGTAGAAGGTGCAACCGGGCTGTTAGAAGGTGCAACCGGGCTGTGGCCCGGCAGGATTTGTCTCCAGATGACCTCGGGCCTTCAACAGCCTCCTTACCTAACTGCATTCTGCAATGGTCCAAATGGTGCTGGGGTTTGGGAAAGGGTGTGGAAGGGGGAGAAGTGGGGTGGGAAAACTGAGTGGGATTTGCTACAGAGATGATTATTGAAAGTTGACAGCTGCCAAACACACTGTGTCCCTGGCAACACCTGTTGAGTGTCCGCGGTGGCAGAGGGAGCCAGATGAAGAAAGACAGCTGTATGCATGCCAACGGCAGCAGGATGCTGCGCTGGACTTCTGCTCTGCCAGCCGAAGATGTGCCAAATTCACTGGCCCGGATTCAGATGGCTGGGTGTCCACTTGGTGTGCCAGCAAGTAAGCCCGGGAACACATTTGCATTAACACCGCTTGGCCACCTCCCCCTGTTCCTGCCTCCCGTGCTGCATACAGCATCAGTCTCCATCCCAGAATGTCATCTTGAGGCTGCTTTTCAGAACCAGTTTTTCAGCGAAACATGAGGTAAGCCTGATGCTGTGCCGAATCGCCTCGAAGGAAGCCAACATCAGCTGAGAGCAAAACAGAAAGGGCCATCTCAGGTTCTTGGCAGCCAGTTAGAAAAATATGCTGGTGGTTTCACTGTGTGTGTGTGTGTGTGTGTGTGTGTGTGTGTGTGAGAGAGAGAGAGAGAGAGAGAGAGAGAGAGAGAGAGAGAGAGAGAGAATAGATGAGATTTTACATTTTATTTTAAGCAAACAATGCTCTTGCCCAGATACTTTTATCCAAGTTCCTTGAAATTTGGGGGGGATTTTCATCTTGGCTGGGAGAGTTTCACAGAGACAGTGGATATCATAGGAATATCTGCAAAACCGCTTCCTAAGATGGAGAAGTGTCCGGCATACCCGTCTAATTTCTTATCTTGTTTCAAGGCTGTAAGGAGAACGTTAAGGAATAAGAAACCTCAGATTGAAATGGGGATATTTTTCTTCGTACGGACCCTTTTGAGTGAGATATGGATCATTTTATTCCCTTTGTGGTGGCATGTAGGTGGTGAGGGATGGCCCCTGAGGAACACGGAGCTTCTGTAGATCAAGGGTTTTCAGAGATCTCACTGGGACTTTTCTTTAATTTTTATTTATTTGTTACTTTTTACTTTTTTGAGAGTGTAATTAGAACATTTCTCCCTTCTCTTTCCTCCCTCCAAACACTCCCATGTACCTTTCCTTGCTCTCTTTCAAATTCATGGCCTCATTTTCCATTGTTATTGAATTCATCTATGTGTATGTATGTACATACATGTTCCTAAATATAACCCGCTCAGAAGGAACCTCATCTGCTGTGGTAGAGAAAACACGGTGACAGAGTGGGTGGTGGAGGTCTGTTTGCCTCATGGCACAAAGAGGGTGGGGGTGGGCAAAGCACCTTTCGAAGCACACACTCAATGTCCTACCTTCTCTGAGGCCCCATTTCCTAAAGGCTCCCTTGGCCTCCCAATAGCATCACCCCTTGAACCTTTGAAGACATGGAAGATCTAAAACTTAACATTTTAATTTTGTAGGTCATCACATATACATTCACTTATTGTTCATAAATCATCCAACTTCTTACTTTGGCCTAGGAAAGAGAGAGAGAGAGAGATCAAGTGTGGTGGTCCATGCCTTTCATTCCTGCACTTGGGAGGCAGAGGAAGGTCAGTCTCTGAGTTCAAGGTCAGCCTGTCTTACTCAGCAATTCTAGCCAGCGAGGGCTCCATAGGGAGAACTTGTTATAAAACAAACTGAAGTGCAAGGGTGTATGTAATGTAAGGCAATCAACGCAAGACGCCCTTAACCTTAGTCATCTAATGAGTACAGTGAAATACTGGCTTCACAAAGAGAAACCAAGAGCTATTAACTCTGGCCTCCACACTCATGCACACGCATGTGCCTGTGGGCCTTCATACATCTGCCTGCACATACGCACACACACGAGAACACACATACATACATACACAGACATAAAACGCAAGATGTCTTATATGTGTTTATCTTATATCCGTGGTCTCCTAGACCATGATGACAGTGACTCCTTCGGCATCCCAGGAAAGTACCAAGTTCAGAGTAGGAAACGTGGGTTTATTGCCACTCGGCACTGTTTCTCTTTGTAGATACTTGACATGTTTACCCCCAGTGGCTTCCAATCAGGAAAAACAAATGGCTTTACTAGTCTGGGAAAGAAACGTTCCATGCAAAAGTAAATTTGCTGCCCCCAAAAGGACAAAATACACATTAAAGTAAACTTTACACAGTATGAAGGCGCAGTATTTCTAGACAGATTCCAAGCACTCAACTATAAAACTGCTCAATAGTCCTGGCCCATGAAGAACTTTGTGTGTTTTATGGACTTCTTTATAACGCAGCAGTTGTTCTTCTCTTTTGTAGCCTGGCAAATCCAGAAGGAGTTAGAGTGTCTAGAAATGGCTTTATCATGGCATTATCTGATTTGGGATTCCCCTCTGTATGCTGTGAATACCATTGGTTAATAAAGAAACTGTCTTAGGCCTGTAATAACACAAAAGAAAAGAGCTAGGTGGAGAAAACTAAACTGAATGCTGGGAGAAAAGGGCGGAGTCAGGGAGAAGCCATGGAGCCACCACCAGAGACAGACATGCTGAAACTTTGCTGGTAAGCCACTGCCACACAAGGCGATACACAGATTAATGGAGATGGGTTAAATTAAGATGTAAGTGTTAGCCAATAAGCTAGAGCTAAAGGGCCAAGCAGTGATTTAAATAATATGGTTTCTTTGTGATTATTTTGGGTCTGAGCTGCTGAGTGGCCTCCTTCAACAATTATCTTTTGTTATTTTTATTCTGTATTTCACTTTAACACTGTTGTATTTGGCTATAATAGATAAAGGAAGTGTCCTGGTGTTTGTAACCAGGCAAAAGTCTGCCTTCCTTTCGGAAGTTTATAAACTCTGCGGCCCCTCACTAGTTTTGAGTAACACCCCCTTCCAGTAGCGAATTATCAACAAGGATGTACAAATGTGTGAGACAGTCACTCCTAGGCTTGGAGTCCTTCCTGTCCAGATATGCAGCCATGTGACCTTGGGTGGGTTTCTTCTTTAATCCTCAATTTTCTCATCTATAAAATGAAGCTAGAGATCGTGAGGATTAAGTGAGATGATAAATGTCAAATATTTAGCCCAGTTCCAGGTGTATATTAAGTACCCAATAAGTGTTAGCTGTTCTGATTAGTAGATATTCTTCCAAGCCGTGGCTGGATTCCCAGAAGGGTTGCTCTGCTCTGCAGGTCTGGCCCGTGTTGACTAGGATGCAGGTTGTGAAAGGCAGACCTCAGAGTCACATTGACTAGATTCAGCCACAGCTGGGATTCTCTCTGTGTATATTTAAGTGAGAGAAGCCATGAAGATCTACAAATTAATGATGGCCAGTGTAAAGGCCAGGACCTTCTGGAAGCATTAGTGGGAAGCAAATCTCACTGGAGGTTGTATGTGAGTAGCAACAGCATTGATCAAAACACTCATTGGGACAGAAACTCAAGCTCCAAGGGTTTCAAGAAGTTTATACCTGGGGTCTCTAAGAAAGTACCTGGTTCTTTTATACGTATCTGTCCTAGTTAGGGTTGCTATTACTGTGATGAAACACCAAGGCCAAAATCAAGTTGGAGCGAGAAGGGTTAATTTGGTTTACTCTTCCATAGCATTGTTCATCACTGAAGGAAGTCAGGAGGGGAGCTCAAGCAGGGAAGGAAGCTGGAGGCAGGAGCTGATGCAGAGACCATAGAAGGGTCCTGCTTACTGGCTTATTCCTCATGGCTTGATCAATCTGCTTTCTTGAAGAACTCAGGACCACCAGCCCAGGGATGGCACCACGCTCAATGGGCTGAGCCCTTTCCCATGCTTTACAGGATTGCCTATAGCCAGATCTTCCTGAGGCATTTTCCCATTTGAGGTTCCCTCCTCTCAGATATCTTTAACTTGTGTCGAGTTAACATAAAACTGGCTGGTATTGTATCTGAAGGGATTTATCTGTGTCTCAACCTTACTTTTTAATCAGATTTCTTTACCAAGATTCTTAGGACAGTTTGAGTTTGTCCCACACTTTCTTACTCATTTCCCAACCCTGAGATACTTTTGCTTGGGTGGGAGATCTTTCGAGTATTTTCCTGGGATATCTAATGATGCCAGGTGCTATTGTTTGAATCTAGAACATCCCACAAAAATCTATTAAGTTAAGGGCTTGTCCTCAGCTTGGCTCTTTGGGGAGATTTCTGAACATTTAATGGATGGGGCCTAAGGTCTTCGGTCAATAGGGTTAGTCGCTCAAGAGGGATAATGGGATACCAGTCTCTTCTCTATTCACATTTTCCGTCAACTGAACACCTTCCTCCTCCACATACTCCTGCCACGTTGTACTGTACCACATCCGGCCCAAAAATGGCAGGACCAAGTAGCCATGGACTAAGACCTCTGAAGCCGGCAGCCAAAATAGAATGTCCCATCATATAAGAAGATTCTTTTGGGGACTTTGTCACAATTAGGGAGTGCTGGCTAGTAGACTGTGTGACCTGAAGCACTCTTTAATAACCCTTCCAGCAAACAAGGTTGAGAAATAGCTCCCACCTCATCCTCTGTTATAAATCTTGATCCTTAGGCCAGGTGTGGTGGAGAATGCTTTAATTTCACCACTCAGAAGGCAGAGGCAGATGGATTTCTGTGATTGTGAGGACAGCTTTGTCTACATAGCGGTTTCCAGGTCAACCAGGCTACATACTAAGACCTTGTCTTAAAAGAGAAGGAAGAAAAGAAAGGAAAGAGGGAGGGAGGGAGGGAGAGAAGGAGGGAGGGAACAAAAGAAAACAGTATCTGATCCTCGAGAAGGTGATGGTGAGATCAACCTTCTGGCCCACAAGCTGACTGCTAAGCAATTAGAGCAGTACCAGGTGGGTAGAAGGATCCGAGACAGGTGTCAACATTTATTCTTTTTGTTCTGGGTATCTGTTGCTCCTGATCCAGCCCTGAATGTATCATGAGATTTCAGACACCAAAAGTCTGCCTTAACTGCCAGCCTTGTCTCTCATATTTTTTTTAAAAAAAAAAACAAACAAATACAGTATCTTGTTTTTAAAAACAACAAATATATATTGAATACAAAGAAGCCAGGTAAGAGATGGCTCAGCCATTAACAGCGCTTGTTCTTTCGGGAGTCCTGGGTTCGACTCAGTTCTCAGAACCCACATGGTGGCTCACAACCATCTGTAACTCCAGTTCCATAGGCCTTTTCTGATCTCTGAGGGAACTACACACACATGATGCACAAACACACACACACACACACACACACACACACACGTGCAAGCAAAGCACCATATACATAAAATAAATAAAAAGAAAAGAAAAAGAATTTAAATCTATCACCTAGTAACAGTAACATTTGCAAGCTTAGTGGAGTATTTGCTGTTACTATTTTTAATACAAAAAAGCCCATGACTTTTTATGAGAACTGAAATGTACACATCAGAAGGAACTAAACTCGGGTGAAGTGATGACAATCACTTCAAATTCAATCCTCAAATATAATCTAAGGAGATATTAGACCAAAAAAAACCCTTCTTGTGGAGAAAGAAGATAGGGGAAGGAGGAAGGAAGGAAGAAAGAGGAAAGTGGGGGGACAGGGAGCGATTGGAGGGAGGGAAGTGAAGGGAGGGACAGAGCGAGATTTGTCAAATGTGTTGTAAGTCAAGAAGTATTATTTGGGGATTAGGCGAAGAGGATTACTTGAACTAGAAGTTCGAGGCTCCCGGGCAACTCAACAAGACTAGTTCTGAGACAACAAGAAAGTGGAAAGCTGAGACCACGAGCTACAACTATAGCCCTCACACAAACACAGAACTACTCTGTTTTTAATTGTGTCTTTTGTTTTAATCTTCTCCCTAAAGATCACTATTTTGTCTTTGACATTTTTAGTTCAGGTTTATAACTAGCTTCCCATCTTAGAGCTATGGGTTTAGGACCTGCAGCTGATCATCTTTCAAATGTTTCAGAATAATAAATCCACAGCTGCAGCTGACTTCACATGTTCCATGTGTGTTTTGACTTTGGAATTTCCGGTTCACTTCTGTTGGGACACTGTGGGATAAAGAGGCAGAGTTGCAGCCTTGCACATGCAGGGTCATGGAGGATAGTGCAGTATCTCTGTGGATACTAGACAGTGAGCCTGTCCTTAGTTGCTGCCTTGATACACGAGTCTCTCTTCCAACAACTGCGGGGCTCACTGCTATTATTAATCTGTCTCTGTTGCCAGATTCGTAGCTTCAGAGTAAGAAAATATTATCTGAGCAAATATTTAAGCAGAATTCTTTGCACTGCACTGGTTCATTAAAGGAGAGTTTTTCCCAAGTTTGTTCTGGAGTAAAAGTAAAATGCCCCAAATAAACACACTCTCTAGTTTCCCCCAGGACACAGTAGGAAGACAGCGCATCTCAGGAAGAAAAGCTGGATGGTGGTGAATCTCTTATCCTCTCGGCCACAGTATGCTGGGGAAAGCACAGTGAGCAGAATGTGAGAGGACTGTGTGTGTGTGTGTGTGTGTGTGTGTGTGTGTGTGTGTGTGTTAGTATTCTTAGAGTATTGGCTAAAAAAAGTCCTACTTTTCTGACATTTTATATTGGCATAGCCGATTTTAGGAAGTCTTTTAGTTTCTCTTTTAGAAAATAATTATTTCGTGTGTGCATGTGAGCACGTGCCTGGGTGAACATCACACATGAGGAACTCTGAGGACAACTTCTGAGAGTGTTCTCGCCTTCCACCTTGCTGAGGGGGAAGTTCTTTGTGCTGCTGTGCTGTGCTCCAGGCTAGGTGCCTCTCTGGTCTTCACCTTTCTTCCCACAGTAGGTGTATTCAGAGTACAGATGTGACCACTGCATGCAGCCTTTTATGTGTGTTCCAGGAATGAAACCTAGGTGCTCAGGTTTGTGTGGCTGGAGTTTCCACCCAGGAGCCATCTGCCTGGCCTCACTGTGCTGCTCCTTTTAAAAGCATGTGTGTTGGGAGCAGGGACTTTCAACAGCCACCCCCTAACAAGTTCCAGCAGACCTTCAGCTTCTGACCTGACCCAAGTAGGAAAGGGCATGGCTCCAGCAGGCCAGACTGCTTCTCCTGAGAACATTCCCCACTATGCTTCCTATCTCTGTCTACCAAGACAATGACTCCACTAGCTCCTGCCACACTTCTCTCTCTTGTCTCCACTTCCAGAAAGCCTCCACTCTCGGTGTCTCCGAGCAGATATGTCCGTCCCATTATTAATAACTCCGGTGAAGGGTGTGTGTGTAGTGAGCTGCTTGGGGAGCTGCCGAAGCTGGCTTACATAGATTTGTTTTTTACTTCAATGCATGTGTTAAAAGGAAGCTGCAGTTTGTTATTTGGGACCACAAAATTGTGTTTGGAATCACAGATAAAAATATCAAACTCTCATCTTATATTTAAAAATAGACATTTTATTATATTGAGGGAAGAACCCATCTAGCTCTATCTTGTTATTTTTTATCACAAAGAAGAGAGGAGTGAAATCCGACTTTAAAAGGCTGGGGAACATTGTGTATTTAAAGTACCCAGCAAGTCACTCCCTAAAGCACTCCATATGATATGTAAATCTTTTCATCTTTCACAAAATGCATGAATGCTATAAAGAATAATGAGTACAAGCTTGAAAATACAATATTGACTGTCAGTGTAGCACTTAGCCACAATTATTATTTGCATGGCTTTTGCAACATAACCAGAGGGGATACCTCTGTGAGTATGTTAAAGCCTTGCCAGTCTCTGCAAAAGAAGATTTGATTTTCTAAGGAAGATTTCTTTTGCCCTTTCCCCTTCCTTTGGTTATTCTTTCCTTCCCCCCCCCCAAAAAAAAACCCTTTTCTCAAAATAGAAGGAAATCTTTGGAAAGGATAAAATTGACTGGAAGTTAAAGCGAGAAGCTTCGCTCCCCCATTGTCATTAATTATCATATGATGGATAACGTAAGTTGGCTTTGGGAAGTATCACTCCATGACACCCTGCAGAAAGAATATTTAAAACCCGCTAAGCTGCTCTTTGTAAAAAATCTTTATTTAAAATTTAGGTTAGCAATCTGAATAAAATGTTTTCCTCAAGCTTAGTGTGAGAATAGTTTAGCTGACATTTCTGAATGCTTTATGAATTACAAACTCTGAAATGTAGCATTTATTTGTAATGAACAAGTAATTTTTTTATATGTCAGTGAAAATTTCGATAGTTGCAGTTGCTTTGCTGTAGTCAAAGTAGGTAATGGGGTATGTTGTTGTGGCTGTTGAAGTTATTGCATAGGACCTAGGTAATGGGGTATGTTGTTGTGGTTGGTTGAAGTTATAGCATAGGACCTAGGTAATGAGTCATGTTGTTGTGGCTGTTGAAGTTATAGCGTAGATCCTAGGTAATGGGTCATGTTGTTGTGGCTGTTGAAGTTATAGGCTAGGTCCTGATGGCTTCACCTCTTCCTAAGAGTGCAGAGCTGCTAGCTAGGGGCAAATGACTCATGAGTAGAGGCAGTGTACCATAACTTTTGGGATTAGTTGTACAAATGAGAAGAAAAGTAGATTTCCAGGCTGAGATAGGTGAGCCCAAGGTGTCAGCAGCTGGATTCCATCCAATATGTTCCAGACACCTGGAGCTTGACTTGGATTCATGACTACGGCGATTTTTTTTTTATTTCTCTCTCTCTCTCTCTCTCTCTCTCTCTCTCTCTCTCTCTCTCTCTCTCTCTCTCTGTGTGTGTGTGTGTGTGTGTGTGTGTGTGTGTGTGTACAGTGCCTAAAGATGTCAGAGCTGTCTCCTTGGCGCTGGAGTTATAGGCAGTTGTGAGTGGCTTCTGGGAATCAAACTCGGGTTCTCTGCAAGAACCATACAGTTTATACTGTAGACTTTTAACCACTGAGACATCTCTCCAGCACTGATATATGAAGAGATTTTGGTTTTAAAATTCATACACTAGAAAATCCAAAAGGATTTTGAAGAGGAAAAATTTAGAATATGTTGCTATCTGATTTTATAATTTATGATAAAGCTTACAGTAATGAGGACAGTATGATATTTGACATAGAGGTGAACAGATAAAATAAAACAGAGAGCCCTACGCTATAGCCATTTGGTTTGTGTGTGTGTGTGAGTGTGTGTGTGTGTGAGAGAGAGAGAGAGAGAGTGTGTGTGTGTGAGAGTGTGTGTGTGTGTGTGTGTGTGTGAGTGTGTGCTTTCAGAGGAGAACTTGAATTGGTTCTCTCCTTCCGCCACGTTGAGACAGGGGCTTCCTTGTTTCTGTCACACGTCCATGCACTTGCCCTATCCCTGTCTCCCATCCTGCCACAGGCGCGCTGGGTTTACAGATGTGTGCTTTCTCCAAGGAGTCCAGGTATGGAGTTCAGACCCTCAGGCTTCCACAGCAAGCACTTTTATGTGTTGATCTCGTTTCCTAGTCCCATGTAACTTTTGATAGTGCATCCACAATCTATCCTAGCCAAAGGTTTTCTGATAAGCCATGCTGAAACAATCATGACACCCATCTCGGGAAAGAACTCAACCTTGGTCTGCCATCACACTACACACGGCAGAGAGTCAAGGTAGATCACAGGCTACACACGGCACAGTCAAGGTAGATCACAGGCTACACACGGCAGTCAGTCAAGGTAGATCACAGGCTACACACGACAGACAGTCAAGGTAGATCACAGGCTACACACGGCAGTCAGTCAAGGTAGATCACAGGCTACACACGGCACAGTCAAGGTAGATCACAGGCTACACACAGCACAGTCAAGGTAGATCACAGGCTACACATGGCAGACAATCAAGGTAGATCACAGGCTACACACGGCAGACAGTCAAGGTAGATCACAGGCTACACATGGCAGACAATCAAGGTAGATCACAGGCTACACACGGCAGACAGTCAAGGTAGATCACAGGCTACACATGGCAGACAATCAAGGTAGATCACAGGCTACACACGGCAGACAATCAAGGTAGATCACAGGCTACACACGGCAGACAGTCAAGGTAGATCACAGGCTACACATGGCAGACAATCAAGGTAGATCACAGGCTACACATGGCAGACAATCAAGGTAGATCACAGGCTACACACGGCAGACAGTCAAGGTAGATCACAGGCTACACACGGCAGACAGTCAAGGTAGATCACAGGCTACACACGGCAGACAGTCAAGGTAGATCACAGGCTAAGTAAGAATCACAGAAATGTGAGTTGTATTTTTAGATGCTTTATTTACTATTACTGATGTGTGTGCTCGTGCACACATGGTGTGGACAGGGCACTAGTGCCTGGGTGTGCACATAGCATCCAGAGGAAGCCTTTGTGTGTGTCTTCTTCTCTGCGTGGGTACCAGATGTCCAGCCCAGGTGGCCAGGACTTGATAGCCTGCCTCTTGACTCACTGAACATCCCAATGACTCAAGCTTTAAGGTATTTTAGGAAATACAGAAAAATTTATCTGAAGCCTGAATATAGAGAAAAGTTTCTCGGGGGCTGCAGGAAGCATAAACAATAAGATAATAAAATATGATAAATTAGATTTCATCAAAGTTTAAAAACCCCTGCTCCTGAAAAGACACACTTAAGAAAGACCTGAAAAATATTTATAAAGTATTTATCTGGTTAAGACTATGTGTTCGAAGTATATATATATGAAAGAGGGGTGCATATATCCAAAATACACTGTATGAAATTCCCAAAAAATTAAAAATATTTTAAAAGTATGGATATAATGTATGTAACTCAAAACATAAGTCTACTTAAAAACTAAAAAATTCTTTGAGAAGTAACTTTATGAAAGAAAATATATATGTGATCAAATGCGATCAAATAAAAAAAAAGCCCTCAAACCATTTTTATAAAGGAAATGCAAATTTGAACCACAGTGAAATACCAGTTCCCACACACCAGAGTGGCTGAGGTTTAAGACTGACGTCAGCGGCGAGGACATGGAGCTGCCGCCGCCGGTGTTTTCAGTGGGGCTGCGTGGGCAGAAATCTCTTACACGACGAATATATCAAAACCCACATTCCTGCTCAACAGCTCCGTTCCCTGGTGTTTGCCCACGGGAAACTAAAATATTTAAAACATTGTTGGGAAGACTTCTATAGCAGCTTTGCTCATAACAGCCAACCCCCAGAAACAACAGGGGCCGGATAAACTGTGGCAAATCCACCCATGGTTACGCCGCTGAGCCCCAGAAAAAGAATGAGTTACTGGAACATACAACATGTGTGAGCTTCAGAAGATCGTGCCAAGCGAAAGGGGACAGCCACTGAAGTGTGCATGTCATATGATTCCAGTCTAGGACGTTCTGGAGTAGGCAGGAATTCTAGAGTGCTTCTGGGTCCCACTGCCAGGTCTGACCAGAGTGCACCTCCGAGATCCACGTAGTGTTAGGAGAAAACCAAAAGTTGTTCTCTGGCCTTCACACACTATGCCCTGGCACACACACACACACACACACACACACACACACACACACACACACACACACACTCAAATGGTGTCCGTTATTAAAAAAAAATAGATGTTAGGGCGTGGAGAGATGTCTCAGTGGTTCGGGACACAAACAACTCTTCCAGAGGAACCAAGTTCAGTTCTGAGCACCAGTATCAGGTGCTCACAGCCTCCTGTAATTCCTGCTTCAGGGTATTTGACGCCTTTTTCTGGCCTTCACAACAACTTCATTTGCATTCACAAACATGGTTGTAAATAAATAAATAAAAATAATAACTTACTTATGAAAGGTAAATTATTTATGAAAATATACATAGTTTTCATTATTGGAGATTATGTTTTATTGTCTACTCATTTAGGGGAAATTAGGCAAACTGAGTTATTCCCTCATTTAACTAACTTAGCTGATGAACAGATTAATATTCGAAGTGCAATGATTCTCCTTAATAAAATGTGATGCAGTGCATAAATGGATGAATGGAATTAGTCTTTTTTCTTCTTCTTTTCTTTCGTTTTCTTTCTTCTTCTTTTTTTGTTATTGTTCAAGACAAGGTTTCTTTGTGTAACAGTCCTAGCTGTTCTGGAACTTGCTGTGTTGACTAAGCTGGACTTGAACTCACAGAGATCCACCTGCCTCTGCCTCCCCGAGTGCTGGGATTAAAGGTGTGCGCCACCACTGCCCAGCTGTGATGAGCCTTTTTTCATCCAGTTTTACATTTGACCAGTTACCAGGATCACAAGAGAAAATATGAAAATAGAGCACTCCATGACTGTTCAAACTCACGAGGATCTAAGAGCAGGCTCTAAACTACGCTGTTCTCACAGGGGGTGGGTACCACAGCTTTGGCGTCTGGGCACCTGGAGGCAGTAGCTCAAACAATGACATGGTTTATTTCTCACAGGATTTCTGAAGCCAGAATTCTGGAGAGAGCTAGAAATTTGAGGAGTGGCATGTTTGCTTTTCAGCCTGGCATCAAGTCCCCTGGAGTTGGAATTCCAGGTAATTGTGAATTGCCCAACATGGGTGCTAGGAACTGAACTCAGGACCCGTGTAGGAGTAGAAAACATTCTTTACCACTGAGTGATTTCTCCAACCCCTTTTGGGAATTTTGGAAACAGAGTTTCACCATTTAGCGCTGGCGAGTCTCAATTCATAGTTTCTTGCCTCGAACTCCCCAGTGCTTGGATTCCAGCTGCCCACCTTCTAAAGGGTCACTTCAGAAAAAGAATCTACATGGTTTCTCTTGGACTGAGTCACAGCCTTTGAAACTCCTTTTTCATTCTGTGTTTTAGACATTGGTTAACTACTCTAGTGATTTACTGTAACAGACAACATTTTAGACACCTTCAGGGTAATGGTCCCCGCCCCAGCATTTAATAACTGGCTTGGCATCATAATTGTCTCCTTTGGAGAAAGCAGGCTGGTCTAGTAAAGAAGGCTGAAGCAATTTTTTTTTCAGGGAAAAAAGAGAACTGTTCTGAGGATTAGAAATAAAGAAAAAATTATTTATCCATGGCTAGTGATCACTTTTTCTTGCTTTTCAAGAACAAAACGCCGACAGGAGATGTGGATCGATGTGAAGAAGTGCTTTAGCCGGGTTAGAATTTCTTTGCTTTATCCTTGCAAAGCCAAAAGAGCCTCTTCTAAGATCAAATCATGCAGGTGTAGGGCCTCTAAAGATCCTTTTTGTATCAAGGACAGGAGACAAGCCCAGACATGCATTTCTTGTTTACAAATGTCTGAATCAGCTTTCTGTCATTTAATGACGCGCGTGACAAGCATGTTTGCGAGGCCAGTGAGGTGCTATGTTAGACTTCTAAACTGACATTCCATTTACCTTTTAAATTACCCCCTGAGATGTAATTTTTTAATGTCAAGATTAGCACAACTCCCTCTCTGGTCTTTAAAGCCAGAACTCCTGAGGGTTCTGCCAAGATTTTATCTACAACACCATCAGACCTTTTCTCAGCGTAATTTCCTTGAGCAAACTTTTCTTAGGGTCACTAGAAGCCGGAAGAACAATTGAAATCTCTAAGCAAACTTCTGGTTAGGATTCTCTTGTTCAGCTGCAGCTGATCCAAGGTCTGATTTTAACTACTGGCATTGTGTTTGACAATTACATCAACAACGGAGTGAAAAGGCTAGCTGAGAAAGTCTGCGGAACACACTGCAGGCTTTAGCGTTCTCTCTTCCTCCATCTAAGTTTCTTCCTCAGCTGGAAACAAAACCATCAAGAGTCTTGTGAGAGTTTGGGATTTTAATTAGTTAATTAATTTTAACCTATTTTCTTCGCAGCAGACTCAGTTAGACTCTTCGGGATTTTGTTCTCTAAATAGAAATTAGAAAGAAAAATGTCTGGAGTTCTGAACTTCTGGGACCGTGTCCCTGAAGCAGACCGAAGGTTCTAACCCCAGGGGTCGCTGGGAGTAACTTGTCTTCAGAAAGCATGCTCTCTCCTTCATTTATTCGCTCAATAAACATGCCCAGTTCTGGAGCAGACCTGAGATACGAAAATGATTAACAAGTAATGCCAACCTTGAAGGAATTCAGTTAGGAGAAGCAGACAGGCAAATGATTGTTCTGGAGTGAGTTAAACACCGCAGATGGGGGAGGACTTGAAGTCTGCTCCCTGGGCTTCTGACTGTATGAACAAGGGAAGGACACGCTAAAACGGCAAGCTGAGGTGAGGGCACGTCACAAGGCCATTTACTGAGGCCACATTTCAGCCGGCTTGAGCTCTCTATGGGAAGCCCCTTTTCACCCCCACGCCCCCAAAAATCAGAAGACTGGCTGGTGTGAAGCATGAACGGTGGCCTCCAGGGTGTGCATCCGCAGAGGTTAAAGCTCTGAACCTAGAAACAGCGGTTCTTGAGAACAGGCCCCCGGGAAAGTGTACAAACATTACTAGCAAAAGGCACAGAGGAAGCCTGGTCTGAAGAGACGAGGATAGAATAGGACCAGAGAAGGGAGCCCTGGGCCCAATGGGTGCCATGGCTGCCCTGTTGACGTAGCTCCAAACCCTTCTACCTTGGCTGCATTGTTGAACGTACAGGTCACAGGAACTTAAAGACTAAGCTTCAAGACAGGGTCGTCCGCGAGGAATTCAACTCCTTCCTTGGTGTCACACTGATGGAATTTCTATTTTTAAAAAACATCGTGTAACAAGACTCTGAGTGTGGATCTTGGGGTGGGACACGCAGGATCAACAGCATATAACCCCCACCCAATCCCAGCCGCCACCGCGGCCATCACCGAGTGTTTGTACGTTTCTAAAAATGATGAGAGGGATCCATCTGCATGTGCTTTGCACCTGGCGTCCCCAAATATGAACGATAATGGTACTACTTCAGGATGATTTCTACCCAAGCACCTGAATACTTAAATAAAAATACATTTATTGCCACTGCAAGCCGGGACCTTGAGGAACTCTTCCCACTTAATTTATTCTGTCCTCTGTGAAAGCCTCTAGTCGCAGCAGACACACATCTAAGTTCTTTCTAGCATTAGCAAGGCGTACTCCAGACTGTAGCTGGAAATTATAGCCAGCTCCGTTTAGCAAAATCTTTTAGGAGCCAGCTTTTTAGTGTTCGGTGTGTGTGTGTGTGTGTGTGCGCGCGCGTGCGTGTGTAAGTTTTCTTATTTTGAATGACAGCTCATAGTTGCACCAACAAACATTACATTCTAGGTCACACAAACAGATGGCTTCTCAGATGCACCTGCTAGAAAAATCTAAACTGACCAAGACCTGCATTATTTGGTGGGAGATGGTTTATTTCATTTATTCCTTGTTACTTTTTTTTTTGCTGTTGATAAGTGTAGTCCCCAGATTTGAAATCATCAAAAATTCTTTTTATTAAAAATTATGCCGTTTTTAAAAACAAAATGCTGTTCCTAACAATCTTCCCTTAATTTAGACTCCAGTTGCAGTGTTGCTTAGCAATGACTACTTTATTCAGATTCTAGTTTGATTAAACTATCTCTGATAGAAAGATTAGATGTTGGAAAGTTGAGAGCAGGTTGGAAGTCAGACTTTGGGGTCAAGACTGAAAAAAGCCCTTGTTTGATCACTCAAAAAAAAAAAAAAGAAAGAAAGGAGACATCATGCATGATGTGAAATCCACAAAGAAACATTAAAAGTTTTTTTTTAAAGGTGGTATTGAGGTTTCAAATAGTTATTGATTATACTAATCTCATCTTTCTGGTACACCTGCAAAGTCCAGCCCGTTTGATAGCTATATTCATTAGTGTAAACATTGGCAGAGGACCCACAGTACAGCTGCTTAGAGAAAGAAGATGGCCCTGCATCCAGCAGCACGTGCTTATGGGACGGTTCTTTTCTGCACAGCCTTTGAGGAATCATCTCCTGCAATGTCCTCTCCTGCGGTCAAAGCTGGCTTGTGCTTGTTTCCACATCCACAAAAGAGAGGATGTTCCAGGGTAGGTGACATGTCTATGAAGTCAGTGTCCCATGGCCCCTATTTAGTCACGTGACTAGGTGTCGATTCAAGAACACTGGCAATGTAGGCTCTAACTGGGGTCGTACATTCTATTAAAGCAGCAGGACCGGGGAAAAGAGGGAGAACAGATTCTCACCAAACAGGGACTTTCTGATCTGTGTGGAGAGTGCTACCAGATATGGTATTATTATGAGTTTGGACTTAGTGCAAAGAATAATTAAAATACATTAAAGATAATATTACAGAAAATGGGGGCTAGAATGCAGTGTGTTCCCAATGGATATTTTTAAAAGACATCGTAACACAGAAAGACAGCAAGAGATGCACAGTTTACGTAAACACGTTTGAGTAGGAGATGGTGTGCTTCAAGACAAATGAAAGTCGTTGATTTACCATGCCTCTCTCCAAATGAAAATAAGGTCACCCTGATTCAGAGCAGCCCTATAGGAAAGGGAATGGATCTAATTAGGATTAAGAACATTATCTCTCTCCAAATGTCTGCAAGCATACAATGCTGGTTCTGTCTATGGCTATACCTATAATTTTGCAATATGACTTTTTTTTTTTAAAAAAGAGGATACAATTTGGTAAACTGATAACTAATTTAGATAATGCTAATTGTATTGGGTAAAAATGATTAGGGAAGTCATCAAAGAAACCTCAAGTGTGCTGTGCACTGAAAACATGAACATCGTGTGAAGCCCTTATCCCTTCCCAGAGTGGAGGTGATTTCTGGACGGCCTGTTTTGTACAGGAGCAGAAAGAGACACTACTGGAGGCAGAGGGGGAAGGCGGGCCGATTACACTGACTTGGGACACACTAGATTCACTTTTCAATTCCCTTCTGTAAGTGGCGTGTGTGCATTTGTAAGTACATGAGGCAACAATACAGCACCATATTCTGCCTTTAGAATTACAAGCTGCGTTCTGCATTTCCAGGAGAAATTCCTACTTCCTTCCCAGCAAAATCAAATAGCTCAGACATTAAGCAAATCCTCTTGATTTTATCTTGCCATCAACTTTTAGAGGATTTGTCAACATTTGTTTCCTATTTGAGGTGCGCACAGTATTGTGATGGCTTGTTTTAGGTATCAGCTTGACTGGATCAGAGGATGCCAAGACAGCTAGCAGAACATTTGTTCGGCATCAGAACTCTGGGGTTTTCAAACTTTGGACTTCAGGGCTCTTCTAGGCCTGCCTAGCTCTTATGCTTCTAGTTGTAAAATGAGAATTATGCTGTATGCTTTCTGCCTCTGGGTTCTTTGGGTCTTGGGTCAATCTCTCTACTTCTCTAGCCTACAGCTAATCTATTATTATGGGCCTTGTCAACCTACCATTTGTGTGAACCAATTATGGTTTTTAAAAAATCCCTTGTTATCTATCTTTCTTTCATCTATTGATTCCCTATATACATATGTATCTGTCTATTTAATGATAAATCCTACTGTCCCTTCTTCCATAATATGCAAGGTATAAATAAATACATATATATATAAGTATGTATGTACGTATGTGTATGTTCATCTTGTTGAATGATGAACATGTGTATGAATCTCTGTAACTGGTATTATTTTAGTTACATTTCTGTGGCTGTGATTAAAAAAAATCTCAAACAGAAAGCAACTTAGGGGAGAAAGGGACTTGTTCTAGCTTAAAATTGCAGGTTAACAGTCCATCATTGCAGGGAAGTCAAGGCAGGAATTTCAAATAGCTACTCACATCACAGCCACAGTCAAGAGCAGCGAGACATGGATACACACATGCTTACTTGTGTGTGCCGCTTGACCCCTCTGCTTTTCCACCATTCAGGAACCCTGCCTGGAAAATGCTGCCCCCCACAGTAGGCTGCCTCATCCCACCAGACACCCCCAAAGTCAGGCCCGCAGGCCCACCACTTTATGTACCCTACTCTACCCAGGTGATTCTAGATTATGTCACGTTGACACTTAAAAACTAATCACAGGTGTTCTCTTCATACCATTTCCAGGGTTTTTCTTTAATAAACTTGCTTTCCACATCATGTGATGGTCAAAGGTAAATGTGTGAATTGGCCCAAGCGTTTAACAGAACAAAAGTCCTTTTAAGGCCCAACAAGCACCCTTACGCTTCGGAAGCTCATGTCAAGCAGCCCCTCCGAGTTAGCCATCTCTGTCCTTCCTTTCTCCACACTGATCTTGTCTCTATATTTTCTTTTTGGCTTTATTTTGTGGTGTGTGAAAATATTTCTTTGGACCACATCTCCAGATCTCCCTGGCCTTCTAGCTAAACTTGGCCACTCTAGAAGAAGGAGGTGAGAGAAACATTTGGGATGGTCCTTCTGGCTCTTCCTTTCCCAGCTCTGCCTCGGGCAACAGCTGGCTCTCTCTATAACCTCACTGTGTGATGGTTTTCTATTGCTTCATCTCTTGTCATGTCTACTGACCTGATTTCTTCTCTTTGACTCTCCATCCCAGTGTGGTCATCACCTCGCACAGACCCCCATGTGCTGCTTGATCACTCACTCTAGCTCACACCTGTACAGAAGAGACTTCCCTGCAAGTTCCTTCCTCGTATTCATCTCGGGTAAATTCTGTTTCCTAACGTGGCTGTGACCAAGGAGCTAGCTGGCAAAGAACGAGTCGTCTGTAGACTCCGGTTCTTCACATTTCTGCCCCATGAACTCACTCTAAGTCAGTGGAGTGACTGACTACCCATCACTGGTGCAAAGGCACGAAAGACATTAATTTCTGATAATGGTCAATCTTGCCCAAGCTTTTAGCTTCGTTGGATACTTGTCCCTGAAATCTTCCTATTCCCTGGTCTCCTGAACACCACACCTGGACTCCAGACTTTTCTGGTACCTTGGTAACCAAACTTTCCCATAGTCCTTGGATGTATCCTCCTTGTCTCAGAACCCAAATTGCTCTTATCCAAACCTGCTTGCTGCGTCTCGTAAGCACTTAGCTGGGCTTCACTGTGAATCTCCATTGTAGTTTAGGGGAGCCACGGGTGCAAATTCTAGGCCTGGTTCTCAAGGTCTTACCATACACCATCCCTTCTCAGAACTCACGCTGTCGTCCTGGCTGTAGATCTGCACTTGGAATGCTGGGACAGCTTCTCATTGGCATTCTGGCTCCTGTCTTGACTGTTTCCTCTTGAATTCTAGTATAGCCAACAGCATCAGATCATGGGGCTCTTCTGTGCCACCCTTTATAGCTCTGTGTTCTGCTCAGAAGGAACGTGGAGCTCCATAAGGACCAGGCCCAGCTCCCAGTCTTGGTGCTGTCACATAGACCTGTTGAATGCTGCTCTGTGCACCCTCATCTCAGACCTCTTTCCTTCCTCCCGCTTCTCCACTACAGTCTCAGGACCTTCACGTGCTCATCTCATAAGCAACCTTAGCAGTAGATTTCCCAGGCCATTCATTAAAACTGCAACCCTCTCCACAGAGCCACCTCTCTTCTTTCCTTCATTCTTTCTCCAGGTATAAACATCATACATGATTTATTTGATAAAACTGTCTTCTTTCTCCTCTTGCTGGAATTTAGCTCAGTGTAGGCAGATATTTTTCCTTATTTTATTTATTGCTACGTTTCAGTTCTGTGAGCAAGGCTTGACCAAGAAAGTGGGTTTTGGTCCTGGTGTGGTAGCCTATATCTTTAATCCAGCACTCAGGAAGAAGAGGCTGGCAAATCTCTATGGTCTGAAGCCAACCTGCTCTGCATATGAGTCCCAGGACCACCAGAGGGGCAAGGTATTTACAGATTGAATGACTGAGTGAATTTTCTCTCCTCCTTTTTTTTTCTAGCCAGGAAATTTTAGATTTTAAAGTGCTGTCTATAAAGCAAACACAAGAATAAACACAGAGGAGACGTGAGCCTCCTGAAGAAATCCAAGAGTGAAAAGACACAGAGAAAGAACAACAGTCTAACGGAGCCATGTTCCCTCCAGCCTCACAGGGTTACTTAAGAGCAGCATCTCGCATTTGTTAGCTGAAAGCATCAAGAAGCCCGTCACCAGGCACCAAGACGTGGTGCTTAAGCATTCGGAGAGATATAGACCAAAAACCCCGGGAGATGCAGTCCAAAGCAGGACACAGAGACCCGTACTTCTCCAGGCTCCAGGCTATCCTTTGCACGGGGACTTGGCCATGCCGGCCCTGCAGAGTGTGTTCATTCTTTCTCCCGGCAGTCAGCACTTACTCTACCATCCTGTAAAGATCTGCCCTTTGCATCACAGAGGCTTGGACACTCACACGGTTACCAACCAGCACTTCCACAGTCCTCAGACTGACCCCATCCCATTAGTGATGCTGACAGAGCTATGCCACTGACGGATCTCCTCTTACCAGCATCTAAGACCAATCAGCCAGCACTTCAAACTAATGTTGCTAAGCTTAATGTGTTAAACCAGATGTCTTATCTCCTATAATATTATATTATTAAATGGCTATATTTCTTGAGACAGGGTCTCATTTCCCAGGCTAGCCTCAAACTACCTATATGGTTGAAAATAGCTCTGAATGTCTGATGCTCCCGCCTCTGCCTCCCAAACCCTGAAATTATAGGTATGTGTCACCATAAACAATTTATATAGTGCTGGGGATTGAACCCAGAACTTCATTCGTGTTAGGCAAGCGCTCTATCAACTGAGCTACATCCCCAGTCCACAGATGACTGTAAACTTAATAAGTGTATCTATGCCCACACTTTATAAGAAGACCATCGAGTCAGTATACATAATTTACAAAATCCAAGAAAAGGTTAAAGAAGAAAAGAGTGGAAGATGAATGAAAAAACAGGAGGCGTGGAAGGATGGCGTATAGGTGGTCTCAGAGGTGTAGATAGTTAAGAGATGGGTGCGTGAGTGACCATTGTTTCTCCTGGGTAAAGGGCCGGCAGAAGCCGGATACACGAACAGAAACCTCCGTACGTGCAGCATTCATCACCCAGTTCAGAGCCAGGGCAGCTCCTGTTTCTCAGTGAACTTGGAAATCAGTCTGCATCTACCTAATCACCCTGTCATCAGCAGCCTTTTGTAACAGACAGAGCCATTTAGACATTATAAACAGCCCAAAGTGCAGATTTCGCTCACCCGTGGGCTCCGTGTGAAATAACGACTCCAGCTATGAGGTACAACGCAACATCTCGTGCTGAAAAGCCACGAGAGATTAAGCGCAGATTTGGCTTGGCCTCTGAAAAATGATGTCAAGTGATGTTGTGGGGGGTAATTATTGTGAAGACTTAATTCCTGTGTCATCAGGTATTTGTAGATATACAAAGCATTCTCCTGATTAAACAGCATTCAAGGTGACTACATATTCCCGGTGATTGACAGTTTACAGCTCAGACAGACTAAAAAGATTAAAAACATTAGAAAGTGGCGGTGACTTCTTCCCCTCGGGACACTTCCGCCCCGCGAGGAAACCGGTTGAGAGCTCTAATAATGTTGCTCACAGGTAAATTCTCAAGTGTCTGCCTGCAGCAATCCTTCCCCAGTAAGGGATGCAAATCCTGTTACGCATCTTTTTCATCTTGGTGAGGTCCCAGTGGCTCGGAAAGTCAGATAGAAGGTGAAGCCAATATAACTTCCTTGAGACTTAACTACCCTGAGACATGCCCAACTTCTAGGGGCAGAAAATGTCTCAAAGCTGTTAGCCAAGATCAATTTGTTTTATATCTGATACATTCTCTCTCAGAAATGGAGCCAAGGTTATCCAAAATTCGGTTATTCATAATTTCAGGTAACCAACTTGGCTTCTCCATGAAATTTGCCCTGTAGCTAGCTGATCCTTTGCTGATTTACATGGTTTCTAATTATATGCCGAGGGATGCCTTGCCTCAGCCCTGCTTTTTTCCTTTTTTTCTAGAAAATTCAGAGAGTTCTTAACATAATCTCTTTTTAAGTTAATACTACTGCTTCCTACAAAGATAGAATCATAAAACCATACAGTTCTTTGAGCTATGTGAAAAAGTATTTCTTCCCACCCCTTCTTCTATCTCAAAGCAGCAATAGTATCCGGGTACAAAATTGTCCATGGAGTTGTTAGATGAAGGACTTCCATTTGCCAAATATTTGTAAGACACTTTATTAATTACTGTATGAAAATCTTATAACAGTCCACAGCATAGATGAGATGAGCAGAACGGCTTTTGTGTCGCAGCTGAAGCATCCAAGTCACAAGGCTGGAATAGCTTGCCCAAACCTCCAGACTTCTGAGGACCTGAGTGAAGACAAACCTCCTAACCTGCTGTTTCCCAGTCTAAATATCCTACCAAGAGTCTCCTAGAACCTTCTGTCCTGGAGTGAGGGACATACATGGCTTCTGTGAGTTTCGCCCCTTGAGGCCAGACAACCATCGCTAGGGCTCCCAGCTGTGTTTTCACTGACTAGGGAGACTCTATTTTGCACTACTTAGAAGCACAGGCTTTGCCCCTGACATACCAGGGCAAACCTTGGTAGCTGCTTACTAATTGTAACTGAAATGGGTACAGCGTTCTCATGAGAAGAAAGGGAAGGAAGACACCACCACGCTGTACCTGGTTTATGGTACACCCTCCATGAATTACTGTCATTGCTATTATTATTCCTAGACAAACTCCAGAACTGCGCGGCTGTACCTGCCGGCATGTCCACGTCTCCACACCAGCTGTCTCCTTGGGCTCCAGCCAACCTGGCTCGTGGCCCCAATACTGGGCTGAAACTAATGGTCCCCTGTCAATAAATTCCTCCTTCCCACCAATCCAGAACTCTGCCCACTGGACAGCCTTCAGGTCTGCCATCAGTACAGCTGACCCTGGTGGCTTCCTCTTCTGAGAGGAGTTCTTCCCACCCCGCCCTTTGGAGTTTTGCCTGGCCCTGAGAATGAATCTTAGACTGAGGTCTAAAGATTGAGGTCTTCTTTCTCATCCAGGTGTCTCCAGTGTGTCTGCAACCTCTTCCACAGGAGCAGTGAATGGGTTTAGTCTCTTGAGCCTTGTGAGGAACCCTAGGATGGCAGGAAACAAACCACAAAACAAAATGTCAATCATCTGTTTGCCTCTACAAGTCTCTGGGGGTGCAGCTGTAGACTCCCAGACTCCCAGGGGCCATTTCTCTCAGGCAGGCTTCTGACCCAGTGATCTAATCAAGGGCAGCTCACCTCCCTAACCCTTAGCATTCTCTCTGCAGCCAGTCCCATCTAGAGTCTCACTGAAAGAGCAAGAAACTCAAACTCAGATAACTGGGCCAGCCCCAACAGGCACCCTGGAACCAATGAGGCTTGGGTGTCCTGCGTATGGCTACAGATATAGCCACAACTGTTACAATTTGTTCAATGAGATCCTAGGGTTCTGAGAACCTCTCTAAAAGCTCAGAAAATATCCCATTTCCCCATTCTTATAGTCTCCTTCCCAGACAGAAGTCATGGTGAGTCTCACAGCCTCCTTACTGCTCCCCCACAGAGGGTCATAGATTAGGGATGCTGCCATGCTCCCCCAATCCAGGGCATCCTGAATACCTTGCTGTATTAACATGGGTACAGAAAAAAAAAATTGAGGCCATTGATGCAAAGTGATTCTAACAAGGAAGAAATTTGGGATCAAAGGGTGGGAACTCTAGAGCCTCCTTCTGCTTCTCCAGTCTGGGCCTGGAGAGACCCTAAGTGAGGTATAGACATGCATGTCAGTGCCCTTTCACAGAGAAAATAGGAAATGAATTCCAAACAATACTGGAAACAGCTGACCCTTTTAGCACAAAGCTTAAATATGCTAGTGCTCAGCCAAGGCAGCATGTGCAGAGTAAATATTTTAATCCTTAATTAATCACTTTGGTTAGATTGGTAAAACAGAAGTCTAATGAAAATAATTTGAAATTTCCTTCATGAATAATTGCCTTGTTCGGGGAATTGTGGGAAGAGCCAGCGGACTGACCTTCCCTCCTCACTCAGCTGTACTGCTCGGAGACTTAACTTGTGTCCTTCAGCCCCTTCCAGTCCCCGTTATGAGATTAGAAATACCTTCTGTGCAGTTTAGCAGCAGCGATGCAGTGTGACAGTTGAGTCGGCGAGAGGGAAAGGGCGCAGGACTCCTGGCTGACTGGCTGTGGAGCCTGGTGGTGACTGGTGTGTGTGTGTGTGGGGGGAGCATCTTCGAGACCCTGCGATCTTTCATTAGGCTGTGAGCAAGATGGATTGCTGCAGGTGATTGAACTGCTCCTGTTCCCTATTTTTTTTCCTTTTTTCTTTTTTAATTAGAAACTTGAATAATAAGGTGCCCAGGGTTTAGGCATTTATAAAGAGGGAAGAAAGAACTTTCCAGCTCAGAGTGCTGAATGCTACCTTGATTAGCAGTATGCCGCCAGATTTAATTACTTCTTTGAGTAAATCAAATCTTTCGCAGAGGGCACTGTTTCCTAGTGTGTAGAGACCAAAGGTTAAGTCACCTTACTGGCTACCTATTCAGACATGTTGGAACCTGTTAGAGCTGAGCCCGGAGTGTGTTCTACTCCGCACCCCCTGCCCGTTCTCCTGGTCTTCCTCCCACTGCCCCCCAGTTCTCTTCAGCAATGAATGCATTGCTTATCTGGTTGGAATGTCACTGGGAGTGATGGCTGGCACTTGGCCATGTGGCTGGTGCACACTGGCTCACACTGCTATCATTGCTAAAAATTGCCTGGTCCACCAGTCAGTTTGGCCGGTTCTGTGGACTGTCAAAGTCCACCTGGTGGACCATCTGCCACCTCCCCCTGGAGGTTCCTTCTCTCTTTTGTTTTCCAGTCTGGTCCTCTTTCTCAATCTTGCTCTTTTTATTTGGGAGATTCAAATATTTGGGGGAATTTTGCTTTTGCTTCTTAGCCACCAGAAGGGCAGGATGTTCTTGGGTTGCTGGAATGCATCTGGATAATCATACCTTAACTCTTGCTATCCTGAATTTATCTTGTACAGTGGCCAATAATTTGCTTAAAAAGCTTGCTTATAAGGCAGAAAAATACCTTTCAAATAGAAAGCATAAAGATAAGCAACATGTAACCCAGGTGCTAATTGAATGAAAATCTGGATCAGATTTGGTGTCTCTATTCACAAATGGAATTAAGCACATTCCGTGCCAAAAGGGCTATGGAAGTCCTCCATCTCACAGGATCACAGGACGTTGAGAGCGGAATTGGAAGTCAAAGCCATGGTTCCTGATCACTTTCAACTACTGTGATTGTGTGGAAGGGTAACTGTGCACTCAATAGTATAATATGTCGGCAAATATGAGTAACTGAATGTATTATTATTGTAATGATCATTTTTAATGGTAGCTATGCAATGAGCATGTAAATTAGTATATTCAGTCGAGATGAAAGTATGAAAGTTCCTCAAAAGCTAAAATAGAGCTGATCTAGCAATTCTACTTGTGGAGATAGGTAGGTAGGTAGGTAGATAGATAGATGATAGATAGATAGATAGGTAGGTAGGTAGGTAGGTAGGTAGGTAGGTGATAGATAGATAGATAGATAGATAGATAGATAGATAGATAGATGGAGATTTATACAGAGGAAATGATATATATATATATATATATGGAATATTTGCATGCCCATATTCAGTGCAATACTATTCACAGTAACCAAGAAATGTAACGCCTTAGTGCCTTTGAACTGATGAGTAGATGAAGAATGCACAAACACAGTGGAAGACTATTCCACCTTAAAGAGAATGAAATCCTGTCGTTTCCTACATGAATGGGATTAGGGATCACTGTGTTAAGTGAAATAAGCTAGGAACAGAAAGACAAGCGCTTCATTTGTTCATCCACGTGTGGAGTCTGGAAAGGTGGAACTCATGGACGTTGAGAGCAGAATGGCAGTCAGAAGAGGTGGGAGAGCACAGAAGGAGGGGAGGGGAGGGGGAAGGGGCTGACTGCTGGCACTCAGCTCACTTCGAAAGAGGTTTAAAGTTCTGGTATGCTACACAGCACAGCAAAGTGACTAGAGACAGCAATCATGTGCTCCATAGTTCAAACAATCAGAAGAAAGGATTTAAAATAGTTCCATGATTTTAAAAAATGCTAATTGTTTAAGGGAATAACTTGAAACTGATTTAAACATTGTCAAAAGCATGCATTTATAAACTCTCATGAGATGCCTCATTAATCTCTACAACTTTTATGTTTTAGTTAAGATGAACCAGATTAACAAGGGTTAAACAGTAACTTTAGGGGAATCCCAGCACCGGCACTGTCGCACCTCTGGATCAAAGGGTCAAGTTCAAAGACTGTGGGGGTCACTTCCCGTTGCAGTGACAGAGTGTCTCCAGGAAGCAATTCTGGTTTGTCTGGACTTGCCATTCCTGGGTTTCAGTCCATGGCCTCTGTACTCTGTCACTGTTGGCCTGAAGGGAAGCAAATATCAGGGCAAAGCAAGAGTGCTGTGTGGGGATCTCTGCCAACACGGAGGCAAGAAGATCTGGTTCAACAGGCTTAGTAGCCAGTGTTGGTTCAAACTTCCAGAGTCTGAGCAGTTAATTTTAGGCATATGTAAATACAGTACGATTTGGGGGGAAAGTTTCCTGGTGTAATACAAGGCCATGTGTACAAGGAAGGCATAATTCCATCAAAAGTACATGTCACTTCTTCCCTGAAGACAGGTATATAGAGAGACTACTACATGTGTTAACTTAACATGGGTAGGAGGATGGGGTCTGGTGTGATCTCAGTCATACAGACACTGAAGAGATCTTCTGAGCTATTAATCACTTCTGGTCCTGGTTGTGAGAACTTGTGGGAGCCAGATATGGCCTGGCCCTACAGACAGCACCTCCATTGCCAGTCTTCTGAGGGGAAAATGTCTTTTTCCTAAAAAGACGGCCCTTCACGTTTGGCATTCCTGGCTTCGCTGGTGCTATTTGTGAACACAAAGACCTTTGTGCTCACAACAGCCCTGAACCAGAGAGGTCCAGGTTTTCTCCTGGCTGGTAGAAAAAGAAAGACACAGGATGGGGCCATAGCAAGAAACACAAGTCCCCAGCGATCTACTCCCTCTGGCCTAGGCTTCTAATTTTGATACCATCAAAGTATGAATCTATCAGTGGGCTAATTCGTTCATAAAATCAGATCCCTGATCTAATCAGGGGCAACGAGTCCTTTATCACATGAGCATTCAGAAGACTTTCCAGGCTCAAATCAAAATTTGACTCAAGGAGAAATGTCGAGCGCTGCTGGGCTCCACAGTCTCGATCAGTTTTCCCAGGCTGGGTCCTGTTGACGACAGCATGTTCTGCCCTTCCCTTCAAAGTGTTCAAGTTTATATTTTTATTCATTCAGAAATGTTTATTGAACACCTACTTGATACCAAGGGTTATACCGAGCACTGCCCTAACTAAATTTAACCCCTAACTAACCTTATTTTACTTTTCCTTGACGCAACAACTTAACTGCTTTCTGCAGCTTGTTCAATTGTCTTGATTCCTGCCATTCCGTTCACGATCATTTGGCCAGTCAGGTCTTTCTTTCTTTGCTTTGCTTTGCTTTTGAGACAGTCTTGTGTATCTCAGGTTGGCCTCAAACTCGCTGTGTAGCTCAGACCGGCTTTGAATTTGAGATTTCCCTGCCTTCATCTCAACTAGAGAAGGTTTAATCGATCCTGTAGGCCCCCCATCCATGTTCATACAGGTTCATGAGCGACTTGCTGAAGGGCACCGCTAATCATGCAGGAGTCAAGACTAGAAAACTGGCCTCTGGTGCTAGACCTTGCTTCCTTCAGTACACTGTGACCTTTAGCCGGAACAACTCGTGGTTCTTTAACACTGACTTCTTCTGCTATCCGGAGGAAAAAATAAATTGTTAGATTAAAAAGTTAAGTCAAATTCACTTTAAGCAGTGGATAAAATGTCACAAAGATTCAAACTACTTAAAAATAATAAAATCTGTACGAAGCTTTCTGGTTTTGTCTCCCTGCAATATGGAAATTTTCACTGCTGTTTTTCTTGGGTTAACTGGTCTAGGCGGCAGCCCAGAATTTGTCCATCACGGACACTGGAGAGTGCCCAGTCTGCCCCGTCTCTCCCCTTACCTTGCTTTAATTACTTCTTGGTGATTCTTCATCAGCTGACCTTGCACACAGAAGCTGAATGTCTGGCCCAGGGCCAGGGCTGCCTCCCAGACTAAGCAAAACCCTGAGTCTGGATTTGGAAGCCAAGAGCTAAGTTCCCTCTTGCTTCGACACCAGCCTTTCCCAATGACAAGTCCCTGGAGAACATAGACCTTCATCCTTTAACTCAGCTGCCTAGCTTCTAGAAGATAACTGGTTAAAACTAAAGTAAACTGGATTACTTTTTTTGGACAGGCATCTCATTCACAGACTATTTTGTTTCTTTATTCAAATCTTCTAGAAGCTTCTTATTGATTTGCTTGTTTGTTTTTTTTTAAATCAGAGTGGCCAATGGGTTTTTTTTTTTAAATAGATAACCATACACTCTTAAAGTAAATGTGTAAAAGTTCAAGCAGTTTAGATCTGTGAAATTGGGTCACGGCTATCAACGTGCATGGAGCCTAATACTTAATGCAAACCCTCACTTTGCTTTGGGAGACTGGAGAGACAGATGAAGGAGAAACAAGCTGCTAAGGCTGGGATGTGAGGACTAGGGGGAATGTTGGTTGTTTGGAGGCCCTGAAAGACCACACACTTCCTGGAATGAAGAGTCCTCGCCATACAATCATTCTGAAAAACATTAGAACCGAGCTGTTTGTCCTCAGGTGCTGGCCTTTGGAAGATCTTCTAATGCTGGGCCTATTGGTAACCCCACTGATCTGACAGAGCGTCTAAGAGAATCATTTTACTTGGGAATATCTGAGGAGAAAGAGAAAAGTGATTCCCATGAGATTGCCCCACCTTACGTGCAAACTGGGCTCCCAGGACAGATGGTCAGCATTCAACATGAATGAGAACAGAGAAACAAACCAAGCTTAAGCAAGCACAGAGCCCACCAGCCTCAGGAGGGAGAAGCTGCAATATTATCCTCAGGGATTCAGAGGGTGCCTGCTTCAGGTAGACGGTTCGATCAGATGGCTTTGAAGACTCATGTACCCAGAAGGTGTGATTCCCAAAATACCTTTGCTCTTCTTACCATCGCTACACTGACTCATTAGCTTACCTGAAGGCAATGGCGAGCCCAGAACAGGCAACTGCTTCTACAAGTTGCTATCAGAGACATAGGGAAGAAACACAATTACAGCCTTGTTCTTCTGTTGAGGCTCCATTCCCTAGTCAGAAGCAGCTAATCTGGGAGAGAGAATCCACTAGGTATTAGCAGTTGTCTGTCATGGATACACTGAAGCAAAACCTCATTTCCTCTCACACTGTGTGATCAGGAAGTTTGGTGCTCAGACTTACAGGTTAGCGTCTCAGGCCCATGTTCAGAGAAGCCTATCCTAGAACTCAAAGTGAGGAGAATAATGGCCACCTCATAAGATTACTGAGAAGTAAGTGGCATTGTGCGCAAAGTGCTTAGACCAGTGGCTGGCAGACAGCGAGAGACCAGTGAATACCTCCTGCTGTTTATTCCATGGGTTGGACAGTTTGGTCCCATGCTTTCTGGAGAGAAAGTTGGGTGATGTGCGGACGACAGGCAAGGAAACAGTTTTGCTCTGGGGAGAGTGAGTCTTTGAAGGCCAGGAATGGAGGTCACTGAAGAACAAAGAAGGCAGAAGCAGAGAGCTCTAGAAACTGGCACTCCCGACTGTAGCCCTGCCTAGTACCCGGCTGACCACTTTCATTAGTAAGACCTAGAGAGAAATTTCTGAGGACTCATGTGCACAGGGACCCACCAACTTCACAGATGCTAGGTCCTTCCTTTCCCAGATAGAAGCCAAAAGAGACTCCTCACAGCTGCCATGGCTGCAAAGACTTTATCTACTTCCTGGAAAGTTGACCGTGAACCTGAACTCTGTTCCTCTAAAGACTGGGGACCCTGGAGGGCCACAAACAAAGGAAATGACAAGAGCAGCCACCTAGTTTGTTCCTGGGTGTCTCCCACTAGGTCTTCCTGGGTAAGTTCGGGTAGGCATGGCTGTCTTTGTCTTACTCATAGCTGAGCTTGGCTTCATCCCAGCATAAAAAAAAAAAAAAAAAAAACCTCATTACATGGTATAAGGGCGAACTTTGATGACCCCTTTAATAACAGTTCTGATAACCCAGGACGTAAGCTTCCTTTTCACCTACCCCCACCCTATTCCATTCACCCCACTCCCTACCTCTGCATGCTTTAAAATTGATTTGGAGCACAGCAAGATCAGAGAAACAAGGGCATTAGACAGTGTCCCCTGAAATGGACTTCTTGTACTCAAAAAAAAAAAATGTTCTTAGAAACACACGTGAATTTCTTTGCACTCAAATTAAGGCGGATTAAGGCAGCTAGACAGTTGCTGCCCAGTTCCCTTGGATCATGTGGCCAAGGCTGAAAAGCCTTAAGTTGCTGGCATGAACCTAAGTCAGCAGCCTGATCTCCAAATTAATTTTTGAATTAGATGATTGTCCCCTCCCCCTTTTCCTTCTAATTGAGACTTCCATTGAAAAGTGCTTAACAAACAGATGGAAGGCCCCAGAACAAAAGGCCGCTGTGAAATAATAAATGGAGGTCATTCGGAACAGTTTTAGGTTAGCACTGGAGATCCAATTAAACCTTTCTTTTAATTATATTTTCAATAACTATAAAAATGGCTTAAAGTAGAGGAGAAACATCATAGTTAGAAGCTAAGGAGTGGTTGGAAAACGCTTAGATCATCCCAGAGTTGGTTTTGGTGAGTTTCATATCCTAGGAACTCAGCACGAAGGCCCCACACCGAACTTTGTCTGGCTTCGCTTTGCCGTTAGAATGGTATATTTTGGGCCTAAACAGTGCTCTGACTTGACTACTCACTCACAGAATGGTTCTGTAAGGTTAAACGATCGCTGTCAAAGGTGAAAGAAGAAGATCACACATCTTCTCAAGAGTGAGGCCGATGCAAGTGTTACTCACAAGTCAGTCCGGAAGGAAAGACACATTGAATGTGAACCCAGCACAGACTGGTGCATAGGGCGTCCAAGAACTGTGTGCAGAAACACATTGCAGTTCAGCACTCAGGAGGTCGGGCAGGAGGCTGGTTGTCGGGCGGCCTAGCTGTTTTGCGAGACCTCTCAGCGGCAGGAAAGAAGTGCTAGTGACTTAGAATAAAAAAAAAAAGCTTTCCACACGGAAAAGAACTCAACACTGAAAACGAATGAGTGGTTTGTTTGGAGGTTTCAGACTATGAGAACACCAGCATGACCAGGAAAGCGGTCCCAAAGCCAGCGGGGTTGGCTGACTGTGAACTGAAGGAGTTTGTTCCGTCAGATTGATTTAACCCAGCTATTTCACCAGGCCAGTAGCAAGACTTTGTAGCACATGAAGAGTTTGGACTTTTGTCGCTTCAAAAACCTCTTTATGGGCTTGGAATAGGAGAAGAAATAAGTACAGACAAATGTAGAAGGCCGCAACCACACTCTCCACCATAGATGGCGCTGCACCGCCAGGTGAGCTAGAAAGCTCACACGTGTTAGTTAACTTTCCACTACTCCCAAGGTATCACCTGGGACTGGGAGCAGTTGACCAATCCAAGAGTGACACGTTCCGAAGCAGGGTCTGTTTCCTATATAAGGGATGGGTTCCATCTTATCTGGGTCTCTGCCATGTGGCTTATGCTCTAGCTCCCAAGAGACATAAAGCTTTTCTGCAGAAGGATCCTGTGTCCCGCGTGGTTCTTGCGGGCGAGACGGTAGCGCGGGGCAGACAAATATTCATTTTTTTTTAAAGTCAAATGTCCTAATTTGTTGTTTACTCTGTGCATGAAGTGATAAAACCCACAATGAGGAAGCACTGGGCAAGTCACAATCCTGCATGCTTTTAGCTTCAGTTCTAGAAGAGAAAAAAACGTGTATAATTATCATAATGACGCCACAGAGTCTATATCAGCAGAGCTGATTGGGGACGGCTAGAGAAATTGCTCAGTGGCTAAGAGCAGTTGTGTTCATACAGCACCCATGTTGAATGGCTCACAGCACCCTGTAGTTCCAGCTCCAGGGGATCCCATCCCCCCTCAGGAGTTCACTGACACCTGCAGTCATATGCAAACAAATTGCTCCATGACTACACACAAAATTAAAAGCAAAATAAATTCTCAGAACAAAGAAGAAGGAGAAGGAGGCTAAGGAGGAAGAGGAGGAGGAGGAGGGGATCATCTGTGTCAGTCTTCTGGTGTGGGGAAGTACACTTAGAGAAAGCCATGAGGAACTTGGTGTTTAGAAGTGAGAAATGTGGACAGACAGAAAGCAGCAAGAGGGTTGTAGGAAACGTGAGGAAGCCGACTGCCTGTGGTAGGGTTCAGATACAAAGTTCCAAACCACAGAGTTCTCTGGGCGGCAACTGTTCTCCAGTGCATTTTGTCTCCTTAAGGCACTTTCTAGTCTTTCTAAGGAGGTGTTGGAAGGGCTTCCTGTGGCTCACTGAATCACAAAAGCACACCTCAGAGCTCCTGAGATACACGGATCTTCTCCACATGAGCTGAAATCAGACATTCTAGGCATTTACTAACGGAGAGTCACTGGTGAGATGGGTCGGAGAAAAATCTTCGGAACCACAGTTAAGGTTAGAATTGTTACCCAGAACACCCAGGCTGCTTCCGTTGAAGTCCTGCAAAATGACCTTAAAATTGCTTTTATTTAAATGTGTGAGAGAGGCCCCCACAGGCCATAGTATGCCCATGGAAGCAACTCTCTTCTTCAAGCACGTGGGTCCCGGGGATCAAACACAGGCTGTCAGTTTTGACAGCGAGCAAGCTTTTACCTGCTGAGTCAGGCCCTCTGGCAGAGCCACTTAATGTTGGGGATTTTGTTGTAGATTTGGGTTTTTTCTCTTTGTTTTGTTTTTAGAGACAGGGTTTCTCTGCGTAGTCATATCTGTCCTAGAATTCGCTCTGTAGACCAGGCTGGTCTCATACTCATAGGGCTCCACCTGCCTCTGTCTCCTGAGTTCTGGGATTAAAGGCGTGCACCACCACTTCCCAGCTTAATATTGGTTTTTAAAATGTTGACTACAAACTCCTTGATGATTAACTTGTGCTCAAACTCCAAGAGAGCCTTACTGATGAACAGTATTGAGATTCTCTTTGTTGGCCCAGTTATAAAAATGATAGGAAAGTAGACACTGACTCTAAATGAGTTCCTTACTGTTTGGAAATTTCTTCATTCAAAAACAAACAAACAAACCAAAAAAAAAAACCAAAATAAAACCCTGTACGGCTGCAGATGTCTAGTAACTCATTTGGTAGAGTCCTTGCCTTGTGTGCACAAGCCCTAGGTTTGATGCCCAGTACCTCACAAGCCAGGTCTGCTGAACACCTATAATCCCAGTACCTGAGAACCAGAGAGAGGATGATCGGAAATTCAAAGTTACCTTCTTCGGCTAAAAAGCAAGTTCAAGGCCAGTCTGAGATATTTAAGACTTTATCTTAAAAATGAAAAAGAAAAATGTTTCGTACCTACTATTTCCCTGACATTGCCGTAGGCACTTATGGGTACATTAGTAAACAAGCAACACAGAAATCCTGCCCCTGGGGGCTGGGGAGATAACGACACGAAGCAGATCTTTGTATCACAGGATGACAATGCTTTGGCATAAAGCAAAACCTGGAAGCCGGTGAGGACACTGTGCCGAGAGAAGGTAGCTGCCACTGTTCTGATTAGAAAAGTCAGACAAGGACCCCTGAGAATTGATCCTTCAAAGGAGTCTCCAGGCTGCTGTCTGGGGCAAGAGCTGTCCAGGCCAACAGAAGAGCCAGGACACGTGCCTGCGGCGGCGTGTGCCTGCTATGTCTTCAGTTTGCCGGGAAAGAGAACCTACAAACACCTCAGGGCAGTGATTCTAGCCAGGCAGAGCCAGACTGACCGAGGGGAGAAGTGTAATGAAGTTAGAGAAAAGATGGGGCCGCCTTTCGTGCAGGCTCTCATGAACCATCATGGGAACATTTACATTTCCCCCATGAAGAGAGAGCGATGACACCAGTCAGCTACTCTCTTAGTCAGCTCAGGCTACTGTAACAGGTTCCTGGCATTTTAAACGACAAACCTTTCTTTTGCATGGTTCTTGGAGGCTAGAGGGGTGGGCTTGCCCTAACGATGAGGTTATGGTAAAAACCCATTTCCTGGCTTGCTCTAGGGCACCTTTGCACTGTGTTTTTGGGAAGGAAGGAAGACCCCTCAGGTCTCCTCTTCTGAAGGCACCGGTCCACTCAGGAGGGTTCCAGGTTCATGGCCTAATTCCATCATCTCGGACAGTAGGATTTCAAGACCTGTGTTCCGCAAGAACACAAACACAGGCGAGCACTTGGGAGGATAGAAGGCCAAAGGGACAGGAGCAGGGGATAAAATGGGCAGTATCTGCTATTTGGAAGCTACGGTTGAAGTCTGCAAATCCCAAAGCAGGATGTTGGTTCCTTCTTTCTTTCTTTTCTTTTTCTGTAAAGAATCAGATAATACATATTTTACACTCCGTAGGCCATCCGGTTACCTTCTCAACAGCTCAACTCATGGCTGCCTTTCTAGTTTCAAGTGTAAGAGAAGAGTAGCCAGGTTCAATGAGCAATCCAGAAGATATTCTGGGCTTGCCCCTTAGCCTGTAGCTTGTGAAGTCTTGGGTGGCGGCCAAGTAAAAATCATTAAGATTTAGTTATTGCACAGGATTCTAACTTCTTCAGTTGGTAGAGTATCCATCTACAAGGATAAGTCCTTGTAGTCCTCTGAGCTGGCATTATTCATATGAACACATTGATTTTCCCCCTTATTTTCTTGTGAATAAAACAGGAAAAAATGATCTTGGATTCAGAAATAATCCATTAGTAACTGGCTAAACAACCCTATCCAAAGAGATAGTGACTATCAGCTGCTTTGAGGAGCTAAAACGCTGAATGAGAGAGTAACTGAGTGAGTGTGGAGGACAAAGCTAGCCGTGGATGCCTGTGCCTTCCAATCTACTCCCCCATCTGATCTACATCACAGCGGTTTCCCAACCAAACTGTGATTGCCAACATCCTGCATGCCAGCTTCCAGTCGGTAGACTTAACAGAAGGGACGCCAAGGGCCTTTCATGGCAGCACCCACCATGGCTACAACTTCTCAGCTTTATCAGCTCCCTTTTATTAAAAATAAATTCTTTTCTCATAGAGAATATCCTGATTACAGTTTCTGCTCCCTCTACTCCTCCCAGTTCCTCCCCACTTCCCGTCCCCTCTGGATCCACTCCCTTTCTGTCTCTCATTAGAGAAGAACAGGCTTCTAGGAGATACAACCAAACAGGACAAAACAAAATATAATAAAATGAAATCAAAACCACCTAACTGAAGTTGAACAAGACAAGACAACAGAAAAATAAAAGAGCCCCAAGAGAATACACAAGAATCAGAGACCCACTGTTTACACACTCAGAAGACCCATAAAAATACTAAGCTCACAGCTGTAGTGTGTGCACAAAGCTCTGGAGCTGAACCGTGCCTGCTGCTTCAGCCCCCACGAGTCCATATGAGCCATGCCCCACTGATTTAGAGGACATTGTCCTCCTGGTGGCCTCCATCCCGTTTGACTCATTCATTTTTTCTGCCTCCTCTTCTGAGGGGTTCCCTGAGCTCTGAGGGGAAGGATTTGATAGAAGTACCTCATTTCTATCAGCTTTACCTTTACACATGCATACATACATACATACATAACATACATAACATAGATACATACATATATATTATTGTGTGTGCACATTACCATGTGTGCACATGTGACAGTGCAGGTGTGCAAATGCCACAGCATGGCTATGGTCAGAGGACTCCCTCAGGATCACCACAGCGTGGATATGGTCAGAGGACTCCCTCAGGATCACCACAGTGTGGATATGGTCAGAGGACTCCCTTCAGGAGTCTGTTTTCTCCTTCCATTACGGGTTCTGAGGATTAAACTCAGGCTGTGGGGCACGCCTGCTGGTCCTTGGCTCTATCTTTTGCCGGCGGCACCCACCAGCACAGTCCACTTGGTGACTCTGGCCTCTGAAGGACAGCAGCGCCCTGCTCTTGCTGTCTACGGTGGAGCGCTGCCCCTCTTCAGATCATCCGTGGATCTGGGAACAACTGCCTCATAGTAAATTCTTCCTGTGTTCGATGCTGTGGTGGGTTTTGCTTTTCTGTTTGGGCCTGGCTTGCTGCAGGAGTCCCCTTGTGAATGTCACCCTGGAGAGAGGGTTAGACGTCGATGTTTACCAGGTTCTCACGGCTACTCTCACCATTTTCATTAATAACCTGGATAATGATGCGCCAGATATGTAAGCTAATCACACTTGCAAATGCCCTGGAGCTTATTGGAAAAGCTATTTGCTATGTGACAGAATCAGAATCTAAAAATATCTTAATAGACCGAATCTAACAAGAAGGGATTTAATAAGAAAAAAAAACCAGTCAATTCTTTCACTTGGGCCCCCAAATAAGAATGGGATGGGGAAGCTGGGACACTGTGGCATCTTATGCATTTTCATTTCAGGCATGCCTCGTGGGCAAAATTTTACAAAAAAAAAAAAAAAAAAAGAAAGAAATCCAAAAGACGCACTTGTGTCATTAAGGACTGTGGCATCAGCTGAGCCTTCTCTACTCTTTCTGGATCAGCCCGCTCTTAGAGTGCATCGTACTGGGACACAGCCTCCAGAAGTAACGGTGTCATTCTTGAGAGCGATAAACAAGGGAATGGCAGTGCGAGTCATTAAAGGAAATCTGAATTTTCTACCCAGTTTCCTCTGTGCTGTCAAGAATCCTACAGATGCACTATTTCCAGAAACAGCATGGTAGCTTCTGCGACTTTTCTCCCTTAGCCATCCAGCGAGTTATGGTGTACAGGCTTAGGTAAAGACAATGCTGTCTCAACTGCCGCCTGTGAGGCGGATTTCAAATCTAGTCTCTTATCAAATACTGAAAAAAAAAACAATGAGAGGAGAATGGAAAGGAATGGGGAAAGGAATGAAGGGCGAGAGGGAGAAAGGAAGGAGAGAGAAAGGAAGGAAGGAAGTGGGGAGGAAGAACGGAAGAAAGGAAAGATGGCTATGCTGCCCCTGAGAGGGGCTCTGGCAGAAGACTGTGCCAAGCCCATGGTGGTGGAGGGTCACCCAGGACTGGAGAGGAGGGATAATGAGGTGTCATAAGATGAAGACTCCAGGGTCATTGACAAAGAAAGAGACTGAGGCCCTGGCCACGGCATCTGGGTCCAGGACTGATGCTGTTCTGGGACGCAGGAGGGTTGTCTTGGCTGGATCCTAAGCCAGCACGGAGCTGTCAGTTGGGGACAGGAGGAGAGATTTACAACTTGGAGGCAGTGATGCTGTACCCGGAAGTGCACACTTCCACTTTTTGCAAAACTTTTTATACATCTAGATTATTTGCTCTCGTAGACAACCCTGGCTGCTAAGAACATTCCAAAGACCTGCCTCTCTGCCCCTTCCAGGGAAACCTGCTCAAAACTCGCCTTTCAGTGCAGCCTCTCCTCCTCTTCCTCCTTCAGTCAATATTATCTGTTTGGAACATTTAACTTCTTATTATATGACAACAAACTTGGTCCTGGGACGATAGGTCCACTAGATTGCAGTCGACAGAGGTTTAAATCCCATGGTGACTGAGTGGTCCCAGGCTCCTGACATAACTTCTCAGTCTGTCCTGTGCAAATCCCTACTGTCTGTTTGCCTGGGGTTAATATCAACTGTCCAACCCCATGCTAGGCACCACTGAGTTGCTAGGTAATGATCTTCCCCCTTCCAAATTCCTCCAAACTGCAAGTCATCACCCACCATTTAATGACTACTTGACAATAGTTTTCATGTAGCTGGAATTTACTTAAAGGGAATGAAACAAAATAATTCTAAACAACAAATTCTTTAAAATGCTTTAATCCATTAAACCTAATGGCACTTCTGCTTCAAATTATTGTGGTTGTTTTGAATAAAGAGTTAATGTTTAGATCTCACTCTAAGCAGAAAATGGACTATCTTGTTTGTTTCTCATAATTTTTAATGGTGACAAGTTACTGATGGTGTCACATCATGGCAAAAGGCCATCTGGTGCTTTAGAGAGAAGGCTTCCAAGAGGTGGGACAGTACCGGATTTCTACGCTTCTGCACAGACAGGAGTGGCATAGAACAGGTCGTGAACAGCTGTGGTCGGTATATGACTTTTAGAAAGTTAAAGGTAGGAAAAGACGGGATTTTATAGCATTTCTTCACAAATGGGAAATCAAAACTCTTCGGGCACGCAGCGACCTGCTTGGGCATACGTGATCTGAGGCCTACATGTGTTGGTGTTGAGAACGGGTGCTCTTTGTCTTAGTGCTCCACACTGACAGCTGGGTCCTGGTACCCTTAAGAATGGGACAATGGGGGCTGGAAAGATGGCTCAGTGTTTAAGAGCACTTGCTGATCTTCCAAAGGACCTGGGTTCAACTCCCAGCACCCACGTGGCAATTCACAACTGTTTGTAACTTCAGTTCTAGGAGATCTGGCATCCTCACACAGACATACATGCAGGTAAAACCCCAGTGTACTAGATAGATAGACAGATAGATAGATAGATAGATAGACAAACAAACAGAAAGAATGGGACACTAATGGTCCTCCGAGAGAACTGTTCAGTGTATTCCTTCAGGATCTTGTCTGAGAGTTGAGGAGAGAAAGAAAGGATGTAGCAATACTCCCAAGCGGGAGCAAGAGAGGTTTTCCTCCCTCTTTGGTGCAGCAAGCCCCCAGATGTTGGAAAAGGGAAGCCAGTTCACTGAGGAGGAATTCAATGAACTCAGAGCACCCAGCCACAGTCTGCATTAACCAGAGTGCGCAAAGAAGGTAACAGACACCGGCCGGTGCAGTCTCGAGAGCCCTGGGCTTTCGCCCTCATCACATAACTCAGTTTCTTCCTCTCTGAACACAGACAGTTCCCCCATGAGAATGCTTTCAAAGGAAGATAATGCCTAAAAGGTGTACAGTCCCTCACGCTGTCAAGGAGAAGAAGCTGGGGTCCCTTCTAGTGGGTGGGAGGTAAGAATTACTAATCCAATCTGCTTGAGTTAACTCAAAACAAGGCTTAGTGCGGAGTTCCAGAGAACGTTAATCTCCCTTTATGGGAGTAGACTTCGGCACTGCCACCAAACCCACGGTTTATAGTTCTTGGGAACAATGAGCCAATTAAACTTGAGAGGGAAAAAGAATCTTGCCCAAGTTTACTGATTGTTACCTAATACTCTGAGTTGCTTTGATTCTTGATGATTTGGCTTTGTGTCTCAGACACAGGAAATGGAACATTTCATATTCATTAGAACGCTCCTAAGTACAGTGTACTCCTAAGTAAATACATAATGTTGTATGCTGGCTATTTTTCATCTCTTGCTTTATTAAAGAGCGTTTGGAATTTATTGTTTATATATAGCTGATAGTGCTTTGCCAAAAATGTACATCAACATTAATATACACCTTTTGTTTTTCAAGGACAAGTACTTAAAGCTTACATGAATTATAAGTGGAACAAATTGTTAGCTATTTAGATTCCATTCACTTGGAAAAGACTTTCAAATGAAAAACAGATACTTTTTAAAGGGCACATATGTCTTAAGAAATGTTGGGAAAGTATTTCCCTTCTTTTTCACCAATTTGCTCCTGTCATTTGCACCCATAATTGTTGACGCTAGTCTAACCTTAAGGTTTGGATATCTTAATGCCTTTTGAAATTGTTCTTATTTGCTTTTTGATTTGCATAAACAGTGGTTGTCTTATTTTGTTGACCTACTGAATCAGGAGTAGGCATTGTTAAGAATTATTTTGATTATTGAGAGCCGGGTATTTGTCTGGCATCGCCATTGGCTATATGACCAGCAACGTGGTGACTTACTGGGTACAGAAGATCTCTCGTGTGCGTTTCCTTACGGAAACAATTTCAGTTAGTCTTAAGGTCTAGTATTATTTTGCAATTTGCGCTACATAAACCTGTCAGGAAACACTCGTGTAACGTTTCCAGTGATTTGAGTTATGGTGTGTTCACAACTTTGCTTTTTAACGAAAGTTTAATGGCAAAAGAGTCATTTCAATTAATCAAGCTTTCAATTAAACAAATACATTTTTATATTCTGTACCTTCCACTTGAATTTGGGGTGTCAGAGTCTTTTTAAAAACAGTTAAGCTTATTTATACTAGTTAAATAATAATTTGATATTTTTACCTGTGTTTCATTTCCTAGTCCAGGATTTTCTTTGTTTTTGTTTTGTTCTGTGGTTTTTTTTTTTTTGGTGTTTTTTTTTTTGTCTTTTTGTTTGTTTGTTTGTTTCTCAGCATCAGAAAATTCAAGAGATGATAGCTGGGAAAGTTACTGAATATGATTTTTTTTTAAAAAAAAATATTAGTTCTTTCTTCCAGTCAGTGCCCATGTGTAAACTCCATGAACATCAGCTGCAGCCAAGTCGCCATGGACAGGCTGTGGGAACCCATTTCAGGAAGTTGGTATTTGCTGTGCAGATGGCCCAGCTATGTTCTCAAAGAAGTGAAAACTGCTTCTGTTTTCAGTTTGTGAAACTTCGTGTGTGTGTGTGTGTGTGTGTGTGTGTGTGAGAGAGAGAGAGAGAGAGAGAGAGAGAGAGAGAGATTTTTAAATTTTATTTGTAGTATCAATATGCAAATTTATTTATTATAAGTTGAATCGCATTGAAATGAAAATGAAAAGGCAATGCTCTCCTTTAATATGGTTCACTAACCTTGTTCACACCAAGTTACTGATGCTCAGTAGGAGCTGGCCAACACCAGTTCTACTCAACCCTTGATGATTATGGAGGATTTAATTATAATTGAAAATGAAAAAAAAAACCCTCACTAAAATCTAATCCAAAAATCAATTTTGCATAGAATTTAATAACAGATGGAAGCTTGAAGTTCTATGTTACCAACTGAAGAATACTAACCTGAAGACAGAGACCTTAGTCTCCAGAGTCAGCCCGCTACCTGGTGGACGCGTCCTGATGTCCAGAGTCAACCCGCTACCTGTGTGGATGCATCCTGACCTCCCCCTCTCAGCTTCATGACAAAGAAGTTGGCCTCATGCTGAGGCATGGTAAATACATTATGAAATAAACAATACCAGCCGTGTGAAACAAAGGCGAGCCAGAGGCGGTGGGCAGTTTCTCCCTCTCTTGTATGTAGGCAAAGGGTTCTGCAACCATAGTTAATAGTTTCTGCATTCTTCCTCTGGGCCTGCTGCAGAGTGGACTTCAGTAGCCGCCCATGAAGCTAGGAAAGCTTAAAAATGCTTTCCCTTCTGCTGAGTTTTCCCTACTTGCTGTGTACACCAGCAGAGGAATCACTGACGGGAGGAAGAGGAGATGCCCGCAGTTCCTGTTCATCTGCCATGCTTGCGGGAGCTCAGGAGCATGGTCCTGTTCTGACATAATGCAAACCTCTCCTACATGGCAAGAAAAAGCTAGCAAATGCTATTTTTGCTTTTCTGATGCGAGAATCCAAGCGCTTTAGAGAGTCAACTTGTTGGCTGCTGTTTTTGTTTGTTTTGTTTTAATGTAGACTGTGATAAAATACGGAGGTTTGTTTGGCATATATGCACTTTAATAAAAAAAAAAAAAGTCCTGAATCAGATTGTCAGGGTGGATGTGAAGCTACGGGTGTAGTCCACATACAGAAATACTTTTCTCCAATGAAAAGCGGAGTTTTTGGTATGCTTAACAGTTAAAGATTCCCCAGCCAGAACCCTTAACTTGGTTCTTCTATTGCAAATAAACACCTCAGTCCCTAGAGTCGTGGCTGCCCCAGAGAAGTCCATGGTGGCTGCGCCTGGCCGTCGTTCTCACACAGGCCAGTAACACCAGTGAAAATGTGACTGAATCCCAGTCCCATGCTGGAGGGAGCCGTGGACTTTTGCTTGCAAACCCAACCTTTCAATTTGAACGAAAGGCTTGAAAAAAACAAGAGTAGTTCTTAAATGCAGTTTGGTCGATCAGGTGAGGGGCTGGCCGATGAGGCTGCAGACAGACCTGAAGGCAGGCTGCCACGCCAGATGTCATGCTGTATGAAGACACACACACGAGGAATACCCTGGCTCAGGGATGGCTGTACTTTTGACAATCTGAAAAAATTGTTTTGCTACCAGGGTGGTGCTTTTGAAGGCCTGGTGTGTATAAGTTTAGTTCTCTGGTGTGAAAATAAACCACCATTACCACAAATGATCTCAACTAAACCCCAAACTGGTAAATTCACTTTCATCTTTTCTTCTTGTAATCCCTGACATAGTACTTTCCAGGAAAAAAAAATTGGCCTTTTCATCCAAACTTTCCTAAAAGTTTTTTTCCCCAATATCTTTCTTTTTCAAGTGGAGGACCATTCACCCACACACCTGTGCGACCAGGCTTATCAGGTGTTTATAAAATTCAAATGCCTATCATGTTGTGCCTTTTGCCTTCAGAGAAAATTTAAGTAGAAATTTTAGAAAATTCACATCTGCTAGTGTTGAAATGCTGGAATTTGGGTGAGCCTATGTTCTAACACCCTCACTTAGTATCCTTGGACACACCAAATCCCAATTCCCCTCTGATACAAATGTTTACTTATTGTTTGGCTCAGGACTTTAGGGTGAACTTGATTTTTCAAGAAATTTAAATATATTTATTATTTTTCAATATTTTTAAAAAGTAAGAATTTTTAAAAGGAGAATTAATACTGCCCTGAGGAAGAGCAAGGCACTGGCCCTTCTCCTCCCTTGTCTTTCTTTCCCCTCCTCGCTCCCTCCCTTCCTTTCTTCTTTCCCTCTGTTCTTTCTTTTTTCTGCCCATATTCATTTGCTGAAAATGGCCTGCAGTTGGGCATAAACAAAAACATCCACTTTGCTTCCTCTTAATAATCCAGGGCCGCCCCAGTCTAATCTCCCACTCATTTCATGCCTGAAGCACAAATGTATTGCTTTGTTTTACGACATGTTTCGTTCCATCTGTTGGATGCCGGGTAAGTCAATATTTATCACATTTATAGATTCTGCATTGCTAGCGACCCCAAGACAACAGGGAAACAAGCCCACCATCCTTTCTTCCTGATTGTAAAGTTTAAAAGTCTTATCTCTGTGATGTTAATTTCACCATTTTCTGCTAAAATACTGAAGTCTGACTCATGTTTAAGTAAATCATAAAAACACTGCATTTTCAAAGTTTTTCATTCCCCAGCCCTCTGTAATTACCGTGGCGTGATTACGGTTTCGCTTTCACTGCCGCTTTCTGTGGAAGCCCCAGGAAAGAGTTACTAAAAATTAAATTTCATGCTTGCGTGTGTTTCTGTGATCTGCTGCGTGTATGATCTCGGAGTGCAAACTTCTCTCAAAATAAATGGATTACCCTTTTTACTACACTGTCTGATGTCTCCTCCACTGATAGCCCGGCTTCCCTGTGATCTCCAACCCACCTCAATCAGAACGACAAGCGTTGAAATGGGGGCCTCACGGTGGCGCCCTCTGCCTTCGCCGGCCCCTTCTGCAGCACCGAGTGGCATTGGCTGCAGGGCAATCCCAGTTCCTCATAGACCCCTCCTTGCAAAAGCCCCCAGGAATCCTAACTCCCACCAACGGAGTCCACTTTAGGAAATGATGGCCTAAAAACCAGGATTTTGAGTTCTCAATGCCTTGGGATGGACAATTTTTGCTTTAAAAAGTTCCGTCTTTATACCTGCCTAAAGGCTGATGGGGAGGAGGTGAATTTGCTATTGGGGATGGGTGATTCTGCTATTAAAAGGAACTTAATATATCTTCCATCTCCTAAAACTGCAAAAAATCTTAGAAGTTTCCGTGGCCCCACACCCATGGAAACCCTGTTGGAGTAGCAGGTTTTCCAAAAGCAAGCACATGGTTTGTGGGCAGATAGCCTCTGATCTTTACTAAAGTGTTCTGTAAATATCATCATTGCTTAGTTTGTGAAAAACTAATGTGTTTCCACTAACAAAACTGTCTCGGGGTGGCTGCTCTCTAGAATAATGCTTGTTTTCCTACTGGGCTTTCTCTTGTTGGCTTTTCTTTTTTTTAAAAAAAAAAAAAGGCAATTAAATTTGTCTAAGGGATTGTACTTTGGGGCTATCCAAGGAATTTTAATCAAGAACCAAGGAGAAAGCCAATTTTGAGTGGGTGTTGGAGCAGGGACAAAGTAGCAGACCTCAAAATTATTAATCAGGTACATTTTCTAATATTGCCTTCCGACTAGAGGCAGATTGTTTTCTTTCTAAAAAAAAAAATCTTCAAGTAAATGCTATAAACAAACAATTTCTTCTGGAATACCAGTTTCTTTCTATATGCCCAAGGTGATACTCATACAGCAGGAGTGTCATTAATTGCTCTTAGTACAGCAATGGTGTTAGTACAACCATAGTGTTAATACAGCAATGGTGTTAGTACAGCCATGGTGTTAGCACGGCAATGGTGTTAGTACAGCCCTGGTGTTAGCACGGCAATGGTGTTAGCACGGCAATGGTGTTAGTACGGTAATGGTGTTAGTACAGCAATGGTGTTAGCTCAGCAATGGTGTTAGTATGGCAATGGTGTTAGTACAGCCCTGGTGTTAGTACAGCCATGGTGTTAGTACGGTAATGGTGTTAGTACGGCAATGGCGTTAGCACGGCAATGGTGTTAGTACGGCAATGGTGTTAGTACGGCAATGGTGCTGCATCTCTTCCCAGAGCTCTCAGCCATCAGGGACTTTCCTTTAACAGAAACACTAGAGCCTGTGCACACGGTAAATTTCAGGTCAGCCAAGGCTACATCGGAGGATTCGGTCTCAAAACGAGAAACAAGAAAAGAAAGAAAAAAAGAGAGGGTCTGAGGACATGGCTCAGTGGTTAAGAGCACTGACTGCTCTTACAAAGACCTGGGGTCGATCCCCAGCACCCACATGGCACCTGCAACCATCTATGATTAGTTCCAGGGATCCAGTTCCCTCTTCTGAATTCTACGGGCTCTGGTGCACAGTCATATGTGTAGGCAAAGCATCCATACACCAAACACATGTAAATGTTTCTAATTTTAAAAATAAGTAAAAGACAGAAAAGAAACACTAGGATGCATTCTTTCAAAAAGGGAGGCTTAAAGGGTTATTAAATTGACAGCGATGAAACTAAGTTTCTAAGGCTGCTGTTACCGTAATGTGACACTTGTTCTTGTAACAGAGCAAAGAAACCAGCCAGGTGCCAGCAAGGGAAGTCGGGCTGTAAAAGGTTCTAAGTGTCAGCACTGTGCTCCTGTGATTCTGAATAACTCCCAGTCACAGCCACGGGTGAGGTTGGTCCAGTTGTCTACCTTTGCACCAGCTCACACGCCTAGAAAACAAATATATATAGTTAGTCAGGCGCCACCGTGGAAGCATACTATGGTACCAGCAGAAAGAAATACAGCAGGCGTGTCATATAAGCAACAGATGCTGTGATGTGTATGGAGCTCCGGATTCTCAACAAGGCAGCTGTGTTCCACAACCACAATATGAACATGTAGCAAAACAGAACAAGGTCAGCACACAGGCCTGCAGAAGCCACCAGTCAAACTCCCAGCTGCACTGAGCATGGCTCTCCAGCTGGAGGAGACTAGTACGCTAGAAAGGAGCCCTGCCCGTCCTTGACTTTGGTGAAGGTCAGTAGGTCACAGAGTTAAATAAAGCTATGAGCATGAACTGATGCCCAATTCCGGTAAGACACAGAATATCTGACCTAAGACTCTTCATTAGTAATTTTCAGGAAAGAACTGTCTTAATCTGATGATATGTTGTATGTTACAGAAGGCTTCCAACAGTAAGAAGCCTAAATAATAGGAAAATGTACATTTTTCTCAGAGGCATAATATATCTATCCCATACGTTAAGAGCTAGGTCATTTTATATAACTATGTATTTTATGCAGCCATTGTTTGGTAGGTTTAAAATATTACACAAAGAAAAATATTTTTAAATTTTTATATAAGAAATACAGTGGGGTATGATGATGCACACCTGTTTTCACAACCCCCAGGAAACTGAGGCAGGAGGATTGCTGTGAGTTAAAGGTCAATCTAGGCTGGAGTGAATTTGAGGAAAGTCTGGACCACATGGTAAGACACTGTCTCACAAAACCAAATATATGTGTGTTTGGATAAATTATAAATCATGCCTTTAAAGTCATCCATCAACAAAAAAAAAAAAAAAAATGGAGGAAACAAAGAGTTCCCGGAAATCACCTTAGAAGTCTAGCTCTAGTCTGTTAGTCCAGATGAGTCGCTGGGCTCAGAAGTTGTTTTCTCTTCTCTGTGCCCTTTGTACCTGAATTGGGCCCCGATACACAGTAAGGGCTCAGTACACACTGACTGAGGGAGTGATTTGTGTGTGTAGTATTAAGTTGATAAAAGGCACTCATTTGGGTCTTGTCAGTTCTCACAGTTTAAGCCGACTGATTGTGATGTCTGCATTTCTCTGCATGTTGACCGCACCTGGCCTTGTTCTCTGTGCCTTGGAAAGCGACTTCCCTAAGGGTAGCCTGAGGTATTCCCTCGAGGGGAGCTATCGTGGTTGATCATCAGGAGACTGAGTTCCTAGCCGCTGTCTTGCCCTTAGGCCTTCCTCCTCACATACTTATTTTTTTTCTGGAAGCAGGAAGTGACCTGTGGGATTAAAGTGCAGTGTGCATGCACAACAGGTGGGTGCCACACACCTTTCAGCCTCAGCTGGACGTGAAGTTTGATAACTGAAGTGTCTGCTGGATTTCTAGGGAAGGATGAAGAATGTATTTCTTTAGAATTCTGTTCTTTCCTGAAATTTCAGCTTCAAATGTGGTCAGTCTCTCTCCCTTCTGTGAAATAGAAAAATATGTAGATTAGGAGCTAAGATATTATTGAAATAATGATTCAAATATAGAAAGGTATAGCCCAGAAAGAAGAAAAAGATGACATCAACATGTACCGCTAAGTATGACTATGACCAGACTTGCATGGAGATCCAAAGCCAAGGCAAATAGGAGGTCTGACCTAGAAGACCCCCAGTGAATCAAGGGAGAGCAGTTTGTGTGCATTGCAAGCACACACTCTCTCACACACACAACCACAATTAATAAAGCAGTGATTAAAAACAGCACATGAATAATAATAATTGCAAGATGGTGAGATTAAAAGCTTACACAGAAATCCACAAGAGCAGTGCCTCCCAGGAGTGGGGTTCATCAGGGGAAGCTCTCTGAAGTAGTGGGGTTTGAGCAGAGCCTGTTAAGTCCAATATTTTATGTGGCTCTTCATCCGACAAACATTGATGTAAGTGCCTTTGTGGGCTGGGTCCTGGCTGAGCCACAGCCTGAGGTGTCAAGATGAACAAAACAAGATCACATTCCTCTCTTCATTCTTTTCAAAATATCTTTTCTTTATTTTTTTTCTTCCTTTCTGCAAGCGTGTGTGGCATACATGGCATTCACCCATGTGTAAATGCATACATGTGCTGCTCATGCGTATGCGTGCAGGCATATGCATGCACATGGGTGCATATGAAGTGGATGCCGGCAGCTGACATCAGGTGTCTTCTCCCACCGAGCTCCATTTTATGTATTAAAGCCAGGTCTCTTGCTGAACCTGAAGTTTGCCATTTTGGGTAGCCTGCTAGTCGGTTTGCCCCAAGGGTTTATTGAGTTCTACCCCCCAGGTGCTGGGATTACAGGCTTTTACATGGATGCTGAGAATCCAAGCTCCAGTCCTCACCCTTGTGAGGCAAGAGCTTTATTCACTGAACCATCTCTCCAATTTTGTGTGCCTTTTGATGTCACATTGGAATTTCTGGTCAAGTGTTTCTGGATCCAGTGATAACAAAGGCAGGGACAATAAAGAGGAGCCGTAGCTAATGTGGGAAGGCTGTTCACAAAGACCTCTTGGGTGCTCTTTGAAACAGGGTCTCAAATAGCCCAGGCTGGCCTGTAACTTCTTACGTAACTGAACACAGCTATGAATTTCTGATTCTCCTGCCTCCACCTCTTAAGTGCTGGGATTGCAGGGGTGTACAACTAAGCCAGGCTGACACAAATTCTGAACCAGAAGGAGTAGTCCTAAGATTTCACTCAGCACACATGGGCTTTCAGCAGCAAGTAGCTCATCCTATTACGTTTCAAAAAAAAAAAAAGCTATGATTTCGTATTTTTCTTCCGGATAGTAACTCTGACCTTTGCAGTTTCTGGGATGCAGCTGTAAATGTTCCCTGAAATTATTATAAATGTCTTCTTTTTTTTCTTTTCATTCATTCGTTCGTTAATTCATTCATTTTTTGAGACAGGATCTCACTAGGTAGCTGTGGCTTTCCTGGAACTCACTCTGTAGACCAGGCTGGCCTTGAACTCACAGAGATCCACCTGCCTCTGCCTCCTGAGCACTGGGACTAAAGGTGTGCGCCACCACACCCATCTGCCATGGATATTTTCCATCTCTAGTTCTTATAGTATTACTTTAAAAGATTTCTAACATTCTTACATTGTTTTCATAGCTTCTGTTTGCTGTTTTCTTTTTCTAATTGTCACATTAAAAAATCAAAGGTGACTGACATCAGCTGTGAAAACTGCCTCCCTCCCCAGCAGGGACATTTTCCTGTCTTTCTAGCTACACTCCCCCCCCCCCCACACCGCATCAGTTACCCTCCTAGCTGTTGCACCCTAACCTTCCTGGTCCTTCATGATTGCATCTACATGCTGCTGTCTCTTAAAGTTCCTTGTCTAGCTCTGCTGTGACATCTACAATGGGTTTTCAAACCTTACCTGATTGTTCCCCCAACCATGCTTTCTTCTCTGCCTGCCTTTTGCAGTATCAAGGCTTCCCAATCACCAGAGGTGTGTGACCACATTTCCCGGGCTTTTTTCCTGCTTCCCCAGCATTCGTTCAGTTTCCTTTGCAGAGTCCCTTCTGCCCCTCACTCCCTCCCCATGAGGGTTGGCCAGAGTTCTGTCCTGTCTTCTCTCGCTATTCCACAGGATTCCTTCCTGGTAAGCCCTCGGAAACATGTCTCTCCAGCCCAGATCCTCAGCTCCATGTGTCCAAAACTGTGTCCATCATTCCCCTATCACTCGACCCTTCTGACTGCCACGTGTGCTTTCTGCATGTAGATGGGACATCCTCGCCCTGCCATCCGTGCAGAAATCGGGGCACTGTTTTTGGGCCCTTCCTCACTCCCCACATTTGATCATCCTGAAGAGGGGACCCACTAATGTTTCTGGAGTGAATGTCCTTTTTCCAACTCACTCACCCTCGTCGGTTCTCTCGATTTCCAATACTCTAGCTTGGCAAATATTCATAATAACCTTTTTCTCCAAGGGAAAAAAAAATGAATGCTTAGTTAATGAATGCTTAGTTACAGGTGGGTGACACTTGCTGCCACCAGGATCTGAAAGCAGGAAGTTCTGCTCTGGACCCTCCCCAGCACCCTGGTGCTGGGTATTGAAGCCAGAACCTTTGTACATGCTAGGAGACTGAGCTACATCCTCAGCTCTCATTTTACTTTGTCTTCTGGGACAGTGTGCTGGATGACTTTAGACTCAAGCTGATGCCATCTGAGAGGAGGGAGCCTCAGTTAAGAAAACGCCTCCGTATTCAAGATCAAGCTGTAGGCAAGTCTGTAGAACATGTTCCTAATTAGTAATAAATGGGGAGGGCCCAGCCCATTGTGCATGGCTTCATCTAAGAGCAGGTGGTCCTGGGCTCTATAAGAAAGCAGATTGAGAAAGCCATGGAGAGCAAGCCAGTAAGCAGCACCCCTCCATGGCCTCTGCATCAGCTCCTGCCTCCAGAATCCTACCGTGTTTGAATTCCTGTCCTGTCTTCCTTTGACAATGAACTGTGATGTGGAAGCATAAGGGAAATAAACTGTTTCCTCCCAACAATAGAAACCCTGATTAAGAAAGACAGGGTCTAACTAAGTTACCCAGGCTTGCCTTGAACCTGCGCTCTCCTGTTTCAGCCTCCCAAATGACTAGGCTTACAGGCTTACCCCAGAAGCCCCAGCTTAGGATCCTTGTGTTTAAGCACCAATTCTATTGCTTATGTGTTTCGGAAGAAGCAATGGACAACTAGCCTGTATAGTCTTTTCTTTGCTATTGAAAAGTGTGGTCCAAAGACTGACACACACCACACCACGTGTGGCCCTGCTGGAAATGCTGGCTCTTAAGGCCACCCAGGCCTACCCAGCACAATTTGCATTTCACTGTGTGTCCAGGGGATGCTTGCACCCAGCTGCTGAGGGGAGGTGTGTGTATGCGATCAAAGTGTTTGTCTTCATGGCCCCATTCTTTCATTGAATAGCTTTATCTGTGGTTCACAGTGAGACTTTTTTTGTGGAAGACAGAAGCACTTCTAACAGCAACATATCTTTCCCACTCAGATCAAGAAAGCCGTCGGGACGCACGACAAGTGGGGAGCTGGGGTCACAGCTGTGTGACCTGAAGAATATCTACTCCCTCTGGGGTGCCTTGGTCATACACTACTCTGTCTCCTGTCAGCAATGACAGAAACATACAGATACAAATAAAGACACTTCTGAAAGGGGTGGGGAGCCTAGAGGGAGACGCAGTCCCTCTTCAGGTTCATGACACCGGTTGCCACCTGAGTCACACTCGTTTGCAGTCATACAAAGCAGAGGTAGAGGAAAACTGAGGCTTGGGTGCCTGGTGCATTGGCAATAGATGCAGGCACAAACCCAAGAATCCCTGGGTCTATGGCCTGGCCTTCGCACTGGGACCACACACATGAAATCATCTTTTGTGTTGATTGCTGAGTTCCCCTTCACAAAGATTGTATCCTGGGAACCCTTGTCTCCAGCTCTGAGGCCAGGCGTGTAGAGGCAGATTGTGAATGCCCCCTCATCTGCATGAGCAGGGGAAGATCTGCTTTCTACATTCGCTGTGACCTACAGCTACAGTCTGCAGGACTCTTCCTTGAAGCTTCAGAACTCGATCCAAAGATCACTGTTGTCTTACAGTTTAATATGAGAAAATCCGTCTCTTGCCTTCACAATTAACACTGAAATGCTAAGTGGTAATATTGATGAGACTGGAGGAAATGTGAATAAATCTCTCTCTCTCTCTCTCTCTCTCTCTCTCTCTCTCTCTCTCTCTCTCTCTCAAGGCAGGCTTAGTGAGATCTGTACCAGTGAATCCAATCCCATTAAAATGACTTGTAAAAAAGTGAGGTTTGCACGCTGTTAAGCCGTTTCTGCATGGCGGCAGCATCTCTGCATGCGGCATGTATGCGTGCGATGCTTCCGTTCCAAATCGAATCTGTGCAAAGATGGTCTTCAGATCTGCCGTCTTCTCTTAGGGGTCTTCCAAGAGAAACACCCACCAGCTCAATCTCTTCCTGAAGACGAGACCCTGGAGCCTTCAGATGCGGCAGGAGGAGAAGTTGAATTGAGCACAGTTTCAGAAATACCTGTGACTAGGGGATTCCACGCTACAGAAAATGGTCCCCAGAAGCAGGAGGCTGACATCCCTCGCCAGAACAAAGGTAAGATTTACTTTTTTGATGGCTGTGAATTTTTTCTGTCTCATAAGAAAGGAATTTAAAGAGCTTCGATTCTTAAGGAAGTCAGAAGCAGGCAACTGAAGGTGGGCTTGGGCTGCCCTGATCTACCCTGCTCACCGCAACCACACACTAGGCCTCAGGCCATACCTTCCAAACCCTCATCTGCCCGCTGAAGTGGCAGACTTCTTTCAACTTTGACCCAAATGGTGTTTGAACGTTCATCTCAAGGAAGCAGTTTTGAACATTAAGCCACTTCAAGACTTGAAAAACCCCTGGATATATGAGCTGTTCTCAGGCAAGGATCCTAATACCCTGGTCTTTGACCAGCCAATAAAGTAGACACTGTGTGTCCCAATCTCAGAGGTGCTAATGTTAGATGTGGTTCGTCACCAGCAGGAGGCATTTCTGCCTGACCCATTTTAATAGATTAAAAAAAAAGCTGTCTGAGAAGAAGATAAGGGGCCGGTTCCTTTAACTTTTCAAGTTCTTTTATATGGGAGAAAGTAAGACTATAGCTTAAGAAGGCATAAGTGAAATTAGAAAAACAACAGCAAAAAACCAGAGCGTTTTAGGGTAAGTTATGCTCATATTATAGAAAGCCAAAGTCATACCTTAGGTTGTCAGGGTGGTTTTGCAGGTAAAGGTCCTAGCCACAAAGCCTGGGGACCTAAGTTTAAATCCCAGGACCCACATGGTGGGAGAAGCGAACTGACTCCCTCAAATTGTTCTCTGACCTTCACATATACACATGGAAAACATATGCTTACCCCCACATAAACAAAAGTAAGAAAAAAAATTATAATATCTCACAGTGTCTTTAGGAAACATGGCGTTACAAACAATGGCTATTTGAATAGACAATCCTCTCTATTCCTGACTAAATTTATGGAGGATTTGCCTTTAGGCCACAAGCAGACCCAGATGAGGATATGCCTCAAAGAGACCATCTGAGGGGCAGAGTGAGTCTGAGGGGATTAACAGCAGAATAAAACCCAGATTAAATCAAATAACCAAAGAGAAATTAGTAGCGCTAGAAAGGTTTTCCTGTCTGCCTCAGAGAAACGCCTACCTCAGTGTACTCAGAGAGGAGGGGCACCTGGCAGCTGTCAGTCAAAGCCCCAAACTAACTTTGATTTCTATTTGGAGCACCCATGGCTTGCTCCTTTAAAAAAGTAATTTATACTAGCTTTATTTTTCCTGTCAGTTAAAGTAACGGAGGCTGCCAAAACACTGTCACTTCTTCTAAGTGATTGCTGCCCTCCTTCCCAGGGCTGTCATAAGTGTCTCAAGTGCGTTTGTCTTTGGAATGTTGCTCCTTTATTGCCTTTTGTGGGTCCTGTCTTACTCTGGCGTTTTTACTGCGGTAGACATATTGCTATATTACAGCAGGCCAAAGGTCATTCACACAGCCATCAATTCGAAGAATGATTTTTTTTTTTTTTGGTTAATAAAACTAACTTTCTTAGCTGAGGGCTGCTTGCTGTGAGGAGGGTATATATTTGCCAGATCATAGTTTTCTTGGAAGTGATGGAATGCCAACCATCAAGTTATAATGACTTGTCAAAAACCAAATTTCCCGGGGCTTGGAGAGATGGCTCAGCAGTTAAGAACTCACACTGCTAATCCTGATGATCCAAATTTGGTTCCCAGCATTCGTGTCAGGTGGCTCACAGCCATTCACAGTACCAAGTCCAGGGGCTCCGGTGTGTCTGGCCTCTGAAGTTACCTGCACTTCCATGTACAAACCTGCACTTTCGTGGCGGTGAAGCCACCTGAGCTTCCACATACAAGGCCACCCACAGAGACACGCATGCACATTTTTAAAAATTAAAGCTTTAAAAGAAATAAAGAAGCCCCACTAAATCTTCCTTGGAGTCACATGGGCTTTGAGGATGACGAGAAGGTCCCATTATGTGATGAAGTGGCAAGGTGGAGCAATCGCAAATTTAAGCACTCGTGGCAAGTGTCACCTTCCTCTGGCCTCACAAAGCCCCCAAGTCAGGGGAAACAGAGATGTGTGCTGCCTAAGGCCAGGGTTTCCAGGGTGGGTAGTGGGCAAGGGGAAACCGCCAGCCATCCGCAGTATTCATTGACAAGTTCATTCCTGTTTTTCTCAGCTGGGGTTTTGTAAACACAAGATGGGCAGGACGACAGTACACACCTCCTTGGTTTATGTGGAGAAAGAAAGGCGCACACATCACCCACTCTCTAACCGTGTGCACTGACAAGCAGCCCCGTCCCCCTGGGCTTGGAACAACCCAGCCACTCTCACTGAGGCTGTTGCCCACTGTGGGTTTGTCGAGTGAATGGCAGTCAGCTCGAGGTGGTCACTTAGGAAGCCAGGGGACAGATAGTGCAGTTACCATGCAGGTGACATACAGGGAGGGAAGAGCTCTGAGGATTTCACGCGGCAAGTAATGACCAACTCAGAAATGACCCATGGACTTCTCAGCAAACTCACTGGCCAAAATGAGACATAGGACCCCACTTCCCTACAAAAGGCCACGAAGGCGTGGGCTGGAAATATTTGGTGATTACCAACAATGATGGCCACAAAATGTTTTCTGTGCACATCTGTGGGTGTGCAGGGTTTGTGAAAGGGAGAGAGCAAGGGAAAGGAAGAGATGGAGTCAGAGACAGACCTGATCTCTTTCTGTAGGTGGATCAGAGAGACTTGCTCAGCGTAGTCTCCACATAAAGCAGGACCGTCAAGTTTTTACGGGGACTCCACCCCACCCAGTGCCCAGGCAGTGGGAGTAAAGGGAGGGGACCTACCCAACGGTGAGCTCTCCTTTGTTCTCTCAGTCCATGCAGTCCACACGAAACAACTGTCAAGAAAGAGAATATTCTGCACGGGTGACAAGATCCGTCGGTCAAATGCCACCCAGAGAGTAGCTTTTGAGGAACTAGGGCACTCTGCTGCGGGCAGGGTTGGGTCAGAACATACACTGGTGTGACCCTGGATCAGAAGTCATCTTTGCTCTCGGATACTCATGTGTAGAGATAAGCTTAAACTTGGTGTGGGTGTGAGTCACACATAACAGATCACATTCTAACTCCAACTCCAGAAGGGCATCACAAAGCCCTGTCTAGCACAGACAGACCCAGTGATGTTTTCAGTTCATTATTGACATCAGGGAAGACAGATGCTCCTGGCCCTCTATAGAAAGTGCAACATTCCTCTCAGTTCCATTAATAAAGTAAAGCTCAGAGATGGAATTTTCCAGGTGAACTCTGCCCTGGTCATGTGGTGAACTACACAGCGCAAGAAAAATACCAAGGGCACCGGGGCACCTGCCTCACCAGCAGACCCAGAAGCTCTGAGCTTTCCAGGCGTCCCTGGACTCAGGATCATGGGTCAAAGTTGCATTCCTGACCCAGCTGGTGGGTTGGAACCAGTTAGGGGAGACTCCTGCTGATTGGCAATGGCGCCAACTAATGACCTAGTCCTGCTGTGGTCTGAACCAGTGAGTGTCTCCCAACACAACCATATCCCCAGCTGAACCTGGGGGCCTCCTGAAACTAGATATTCAGCAGGAAGCCTTGGGCTGGGAGTTAGCGAGACCCAGGTTCTGAACCCAAGCAAGCTGTGCTGCTGACTGGCCTCATTCCACCTGCACACTCTTTTCTGGGCTGTTTCTCTTCGTATGAAATGTTGCATTTGAATTAGCTGGGGCTTTTCAAACTTTGTTTTCCCACCTTCATTACTAAATGAAACCTGGCCACCCTGAGTTCGCAGAGTTGTGAGACACAAGCCCTATCCCTCCCCCAGGGCCTTCAGTGCTTTCACACCTCCTTTGTTTCTCTTTGAGACCTCTGGTGCCTTGAACACTTAGGAAGCCTCATTATTTCACACGGTGCTCGCACACGCACGTTTCTGCTATCAGAGGGTGTGCTCTCAGGTCCACTGCACCCTTCTCTGTGAGGCACAGCCCCCCTGGCTGCCCCACCTTGCAGAATTTCCAGGAGCAGGCTGAAGAGTTACAGACTCTCTGCCTTCCTCAGAGACCTCTGGATAGGGCAGGTTGAGAACAGGTGTCTTAACTTTAAAAGACCTTGGGGTAGGGGACATGTGTGGCTCAAGTCTTTAATCCTGGCACTTGGAAAGCAGAGGCAGGGGGATCTCTGTGAGTTTGAGGTCAGCCTGGTCTACACTGAGAGTTCCAGGATAGCCAGGACTACAAAGCAATGCCGGATAGGGAGGAGTGTAGATGATAGTCCGGGGACTCAGAGTCTTGAGGAGACACCCCTAGTGGGGTGCACATCCATGACAGTCTACATCAGGAGTCCCACAGTTCTGCACGGAGCAGACTGAAAGTAGGGAGAAACAGACAGAATTCTGTGTAATGGGCACCTGGCTGGCTCCAGCAATTTGTGCTGAGGAGCCAAAACTACTGCCTCCATTTTAGGTCTTGACATCCTCTCTGCTCTGCCTCCCTTCTGGAAGCATCCTGATACACAGATGGAGTCAGCTGCCTACAGCTTAGGTTTTCTTGTCTGGGGTTTGCTTATTTTTAACCCTTTGTAGACATGCTGCAGTCAGCGATTTGAGCGTGTTATCTTAAAGCTCTCAGGGGGTGCAGGACTCTGCCTTGCCCTAACAGCGCTAGATAAGGAAACCATTTCCCAGGTGAGAAATGAACAAAGTTCCCACAAAGTTGGAATCCATGGCTCACGTATGCCTGACTGTCATGCATACTGGTGCATGGACGCATGTGTCACTGCCTCATCTGGCCCCTCTTTTCTCTTCTCTCTGTCACCCCAGTTTAATCACCGTGGGAGCAAAAACAGCTCAAGGAAAACAGAAAAAGAAATGGAGTTTCTTTTTCATTGGTGCTTCTGTGTTTTCTTCAGCCAAGTCTCTCCGGGTTTAAGTTGGCCCAGGGCAAAGCAAACAAATGAACTAGGAAAAAAAGATGCCCTTCTTGTTTTTGGAATTATGAGGCCTTATTGAGTTCTTCATTTTTCTTGTAAAATATTTTTCTTACATCTATTTGGTGTGTGTTGGGGGGGGGGGGTTGCACAGTGTGCACGCTAGTAGAGATAAGGGGACAATGTTCAGGAGTCTGTGGGTCCAGAGGATCAGCCCTAGGCTTGGTGGTGATGGCCTTCCCATGTGAGTCAGCCACCTTGCCAGTCTGCCCGCTATCCATTTGAGCAGACATGATAAGTGAGTAGAGTTCGCTTTCCTCTTAGCTGCAGAATTAAAAGCTTTTGTGAGCCACAGAATGGGGTAGGGACTGGAATGGGAGCTGGGGTAACCTGTGCTGAGTGGACCCCATCTAACTGGAGTAACTTCCCCTCCTTCTAGTGGAGTGCAGGCCAAATCCAGACCTTTGGCTTTTTCTAAGAAGTAGAGACTTCTTTTTAATACAAGTCAATTAATTTTAAATTTTGGCAAAACTATAACAAGAAAAGCTAAGAAAAATGACAACTACCATGGGGTTACCAGATCAGCAGGCAAGCAGGACATCTTGTAAAATTGGAATTTCAAGTAAAGAGTGGGTGGGGTTTAGTATATCTCAACTATCGTATGAGGCACATATTAAAATACAATTTGTTGCTCATCTGCGTTGTGGTTTGAATGAAAATGGACTCCATAGGCTCATAGGGAGTGTCACTGTTAGGACATATGACCTTGTTGGAGTAGGTGTGACTTTGTTGAAGGCAGTGTGTTACTGGGGTGGGCTTTGAGGCTTCGGGTGTTCAAGTCAGGCCCAGTGGCTCACTCTCTCTTCCTGCTGCCTGCTGATCCAGATGTAGAACACTCCGCTACCTCTCCAGCACCATGTCTGCCTGTGTGCCATCATGTCCCCTCATGACAATAATGGGCTAAGCCTCTGAACAGTAAGCCAGCCCCAATTAGATGTTTCCGTTTATACGAGTTTCTGTGATCATACTGTTCATTCAAAGCAATAAACCTTGACTAAGACGATGTGAAATTTGAATGTAACTGACAATCCGAGGTGAAACCGTGCCTGTGGATCGCACTAGCGCATGAGGTGCCAGCTTGCCACCTCCGCTTCCCATACACACTTCTACACCGTATCTGAAAAGTTCAGTGCGGTTTCCATGTCCAGTCTCTATTTGTGGAACACATGCACTCTGTGTGCCAGGCTTCCACAGTGTATTCTAGAGTGTGGTACAGGTGGTGAGCGTTTCCACACTCTCTGGGGTGGAGCGTACATTAGTATGCTCTCTAATTTTCTGGTAACTTGACAGAAGCTAGAGTGATCTGAGAGGAGGGACCCCCAATTGAGAAAATGCCCCCATAAGACCAGGCTGTAGGCAAGCTTAAGAGCATCTTAATACATGATTGGTGCGGGAGGGTTCAGATCACTGGGCAGTGTCAGCCCTGGGCTGGTGGTTCTGGGTTCTGGATGAAAGCAAACTGAGCAAGCCATCGGGAACAACCCAGTGAGAATTTGTCCCTCCATGGCCTCTGCATCAGCTCCTGACTCCAGGTTCCTGCTTTGAGTTTCTGACCGGCTGTCCTTCACTGACTTCCCCAACTTGCTTTTGGACACAGTGTTTCTTTCCAGCAATGGAATCGCTGACTGAGACCGCTGGTGTTGCCACACTGTCTGAGGAACACTGCTTTCTGTAAGAAATAGTTTGTGTCCTCTTAATTGTGCTGAAATGAAATTCAGAGATACCATAGTTCAACGTTCAAAAAAAAAATTAACCGAAGGCCCTAATTATAAGAAATAAAGATGTGGAAGACTTGCTTTGTTTTTAATTATGTGTTTGTGTCTCTGTGTGGGTGCGTACACGTGAGCAGAATGTGGATACTGGCAGAGAGCAGAAGAGACTGAGATCCTCGGGAGCTAAAGCCACAGGTGGTTGTGAGCTGCCTGATGTGGGTGCTAGGAACCAAATCCAGGTCCTCTGGAAGAGCAGCAAGTGCTTTCAACTGCTAAAGCCATCTCTCCAGCCCAAAAAATGTGAATAATAAATAAATAAATAAATAAATAAATAAATAAAAGCAATGTGCAGTGCTTGATTGTGCTACGTCGGTGTCTGTAGGATACCCGGCAGCTGGTGGGCTGGGTGGAGCCGTAGACACCACAGAGCACCGCACTTCCCTGTGCTCCAGCTGCTTCATCCTCATACTACCCCACAGTCTTCATGATGACCCAAAATAACAGCCCCATACATACTTCCAAATGAGCCCCGGAGGGAATGCTGGCGAGACCAGGGCTGTTAGCGAAAGGGTCAGAGCAGCACGTAGTGACGGGGAAGTAGCGGGGGGTAGCTGAGCTAGAAACCCAGGTCAGTATTGCTGCTTTATTCTAAGGAAAACTGGATGGGAACTAGTTGAGACTAAGGAGGCCTTACATGGGAAAGACGAGACAGGCGAGAATTTATTCTGGAATAAATGGATTCTGTTTATCCTAGACTTCTGCAGGAGTTCCAAGAGGAGCCGCATGGTGTTGGTAGGCGGTATGGCCAGAGGTGGAAGCCTGAAGACAAGGAAGCATCATCTGTGTTGATGGGTGTCACTCAAATGAAGACCCTATAAGAGGGAACAGGGCCCATGGACACAACCCTGAAAACAGTCTCTGAAAAGACTCAGTCTTGTATCATGAATGAATGAAGCAACTTGCAGGCGAGCGGGAAAAACCAAAGGAAGTGGTGTGGCGGAAAGCAAGAGAGGAGAGGAGAACGGACCTAAGACCACAAAGAGTTCCGCTGACACAGTGGACGTGGGAAAGGGGAGCGTGAGATTTCTAATGACTGCGTAGCTGCAGACGGAGCACGGTGCTGGGTGTCAAAGCCTCCTTAGCGTTGATGAGGAAAGACATGCATAGCCTTCCTCTCCCTTGTGTGGAGCTGGACCTGAAGCCTGCCTGGTGCTCCACATACATGCTCTACCCGGAGGAGTCGCTCTTGTTTCGGTTTTGCTTGTTTGTTTGAAACAGTGTTTTGTTACATAGCTTCGGCTGGTCTAGACTCATTTTGTAGCCCAGTCTTAAAGCCTTGATTTTCTTGTCTCTGCCTCCTAAGTACTAGGATTATAGGTGTTGACAACTATATCCAACTCCTAGGGACATTCTTAATGGTTTTGTCACCCCCCCCCAATACTGCGGGAGCTCCTTTCACCCTTCAGCCAACAGACTATAAGATACCAGCCCACTTAGGTGTGGTCTCTTTTGCTTTAAAAGGTAGCAGTAGCCCTTCTCTCTCTCTCTCTCTCTCTCTCTCTCTCTCTCTCTCTCTCTCTCTCTCTTTCTCTCTCTCTCTTGCTTCCAGCTTCTGGCTGCTAGGCTTCGTTCCTGGTCCTGCAGAGGGCTGTTGTCTGGGTCAGTGATCTGTAAGTTTTTCCCCCTTAAATAAATAACCCTTTTATTAATCATAACTCCAAACTGGTGTGGGATTCTTCGGTGAGTTACACCTTCACTGCGAGTTCATACTTTCTCCGGAATTATTCTTCATCTCGTCACGTCCACTGCTTTTAGCTGTTTCCCAGCCTTGTCCTCTTCCCAGGACCCACGTGGGTCCCGATGGCACCCATTCTCCCTACAGTCCGTACTCAGCACACACGCCACAGATAGCTTAGGATTCTCTTCAACTCAAAGCTCTGTAGATAGAAAGCCCCTCAGACATCCATGATTTGGCCCTGTGCTACTTCCTGACTTAATCTCCCTATGCTACGCTGGCCTTCTGCTCTGCAAGGTGTTCTGGAGTGCTTCTCCTTGGCGCCTGTGTGTTGGTTGTTGGCTCTGCCTTCCCAAACTCTCTTTCTGTCTCACCCGCCTCTGTTCTCCTGTCACTGTGAGTCACGTTCTTAGTGAAGTCTTCTGGCTGCCTGACAACTCACATTCCTAATCCTCCTCATATGTGTTATTTTTTTTTCCTTAAACTTTATCATCAGTCAGTAGACCAGATGATTTCATACACATGTGTGTATAAATAAATAAAACCCTTGGAATAGTTTATAGACTACTTGATAAAGATGTCACCTGGTGAAATTAGAAAATCTCTGTGATGTTAACCTACGCTCAGATACACCTTGTGGTTGAGACATCATGCAGGTTCCCAACAAGCCTATAAGGATCTGTGTAAGTTAATAGTGTGTGTTATGGAGTGACTGTTCAATTACAAAAATTCCTAGGCCCCAAATGTCATGGTATTTGGGAGTGTTTCTTTGGGAGATGATTAATGTTAGATGACATCATTAGGATGAGTTCCTTATGATAGGACAGGTGCCTTATATAACGAGGAAGGGACCAGAGTTCTCTCACCCTGTGTGTGTGTGTGCACCACGGAAGGCAGGTGGTGATGATGACGGTCTTAGTTAGTGTTTTTATTGCTGTGAGAAGACACTATGACCATGGCTGTTCTTACAGAGTAAACATTTAATTGAGGTGGTGACTTGCGGTTTCAGTCCCTTATCATCGTGACGGGAAGCACAGCAGACGGGAAGCACATGGTGCTGCCTGCATCTTGACCAGAAGGCAGCTGGAAGCCCGCCCCTCCCCACAGTGACGCACTTCCTCCAACAAGGCTGCACCTCCTAAAAGTGCCACTCCCTTTGGGGGCCATTTTCTTTCAGACCAGCACAATGTCACAGTGTCTTCTTGTCACTTCCTGTGGCTGTGATAAAATACCCTGACAAAAACAACTTTGGGGAGAAAGGGCTTCTTTCAGCTCCCTGTCAGGGTTCAGTCGTTCATCTCAGGGACGTTACTGTGGAGGAACCTGAAGCATCAGTCACATTACATCCACAGTCAAGAGCGAGCATAGCAAATTAATGCATACACCTCACCTCCTGTTCATCCAGGAACCAAACCCAGGGGATGGGGCAGCCCACTTTTGCATCAACAAATAGAATCAAGACAATCCCCCCTACAGACACGCCCACAGGCAAGTTCGACTGGACAATCTCTTCATGAGACTCTGTTCTAGCTTATGTCAACATGACAATTTAAGCTATGGCACATGTCCTCTCCAGAGCCCCTTATTATTGGCATCTTGGCCAGCAGCGGCTTCCTGCCTCCAAAACTGTGAGGAATGAATGTGTGTTTTTTAAGCCGTGGGACCTGTACGTTCTGGTTACAGCAGCCTGTGCTGACTGAGGCAGTAGGGGCAGTGTGCGAATGCCATGGCTAGAATTCAGAGGGACACGCACTTGGCCTAGTGAAGGCTACACACAGCAAAATGAAATCTTCAGAGAAAGCAGAACACATTCGCCTCCAGCCACTGCTTGGGGCAGAGAATAATCCTGCACATCATCTGCTGTTGTGGGGCTTCTCCTCGTGGCTATGCTCTTTCCGAGCATGATTTGTCTCCCAATATGAGGTTATTTTACAGTTGGTTCTGTGCTTGGCCACAAGTAAAGCTGCCTAGATTCTGTTACAAGAGAATAGAAAAGCCATCTTTTTCCCCCGTCTACCATTTACAGGAAAATAAGAAAGTAAAGCATCCAGTATAAACACCCCAAATACTATGCAGTATGTCATGTTCTTTCCATGTACTGTTGGCACATTTCGGGAAATACCTGGCATTGTTAATCTTTCCTCCCGTGAGAGTATTGGCATGGTTTATTTATGTCTGTGGATTGTTGCTGTTAATATAAGCAGTAATACAAGTTTCTTAACTCATAGACGCTTCCGTGGCTTTATTTCTTCGCTTGTTTGTTTTTAGGCTATGATAGGAAGGACACTGATAGAGCCTTGGGAGCTGTTGAATAACTGAAGTTATTCAATAGAACGAGAAGTTTAATTCTCGTCAAGTAAATGATGGCAGAGTTCTTTCAAAGCCTTGGTGGTGACGTCCCTCTGGGCTCCACCCGTGCGGCGATGCCGGTAGACCTGACACTCTTCCTGGTGCAAAGAAGGAGAGCACATCTGAAAAACTAGATAATACAATGAATAAGACATTTGGTAAATAAAAGCAATTAAAACTCAAAAACGGCAGACATGTGGAAAAACAGATAATAGAGCAAGTAAGACATTTAGTAAATATGACCAAATAATGATGGCATAAAGCTTGACCTGAATCGGGCAAGAGGAGGCAATTCTCCATCCAGTGACTGATTTGTCTCCAGAAGCAAGCTTCAAAGGTCACAAAAATGTTTCCTTGGCATGTGCTTTGAGGTAGGGTAAAATCAGAAATGCTATGATAAATATATGTGTACTTTAGGGAGTGGGGTTTGTGTACAAGAAAAGGGTCTCTCTCTTTCTCTCTCTCTCTCTCTCTCTCCCTCTCTCTCTGTTTCTCTCTTGTTTTTTTTTGGGGGGGGGGAGGTAAGACAGGGTTTCTCCAGCTGTTTTAGAACTTGCTCTGTAGACCAGGCTGGCCTCAGACCCACAGAGATCCACCTGCCTCTGCCTCCCGAGTGCTGGGATTAAAGACGTGCGCCACCACCGCCCGGTTTAAGCAGAGGATTTCAATGAGGAGAGGGCAAGCAGAGGCGAAGGCTGACCACCACACAGGCTTTCCTCTATACCAGCCGTTCTCAACCTGTGGGTCACCACCTCTTTGTGAGTCAAACACCCTTTCACAGGGTGACGTATCAGATATCCTGTATATCAGATATTTACATTACCATTCATAACAGTAGCAAAATTGCAGTTATAAAGGAGCATCGTAAATAATTTTAATACTGTTCCAGGGTCCCCACAACTTGAGGAACTAGCTTCAGTAAAGAGGCACAGCATTAGGAGGGTTGAGAACCGTTGCTGTAGAGACAAGTGGTAGTTATTACGTGTGGGGCGTAATAGACCTCTGCTGAAGTACATGGAGACTGGTTGGGATTTGTCTCTGTTCCTCTGCAGAGCAATCAGGTCTCCCCCCTTTACCCTTGAAAATGCCATTAAAGGATTCTGTTTTCATCTGAGAAGTCCATACACAGCCCTATTAATCCTCAGAGCAACTTCAACATGAAAATGACCCGAGCCTGGCCAACGCCGAGGACATCGGTCTGCTTGCGAGAGAGTCACAGAGGTCTGCGCAAGTCATCCCACTTAGGCGATATTCCTTCTGTGTTCACCCACAACTCCTCTGCCCACAGTCCTGGGCCTCCCTGGGGCTCATTGTAGCGATCTTTCTGAGGCAAGGGTCAGTTCAGAGGGCAATTGTTGCCTCCTCTCTCTCCAGGGAGCAAGCTCTCATCATAAGGATTCTTTCTCCCAGCAAGCAAGGATGACCTGGAAATTTGACAGTGCCAGTGTTACAGACCGCTCTTTCTCAAGAGAGAGAGATATTACCTTATAGAAACCAGCTTTTATCCTGCTGGGAAACTGTACTGTGTTCTGCGGATTGTCTCTGATTAGAGCCGGAGGGCTGTCTCCTGCAACACCTCAAAGGCAGCTGGAATCGGCCGTGACCCTGAAAAGAAGCTGCAGTGTTTCTTAAGGGGAGGTGGGGAGGCGACGGTGACAACATGAGCCAGCGCGTTCCTTGCTCAGAGTGAACGTGAAAGCTCTTAAACACACCAGGAGAAAAGTCCTGAAGGTTTCAATACTCCCAGTGATGGGAAAGTTCTTGGCTAGCTTCCTAGAGCATTAGCAGGCATTATGAATGTCCTTTGAGTTCATGCAGTCCCTAAGAACAAAAGAACTGTTTGGAGGATTTTAGTGTTTAATCTTGAGGGAGTCTAAAGGCTCTATTTGTAATTTCTCAATAAAAATCAAATCTTTGTCATGTCAAACAGGGTAGAAAACATGACAAAATATTTTTGAGACATCAGTAGGCATTTTCTCAGTTACTCAGGTAATCATAACTGAGCCCTGGGGTGTACCAGGCCACGCAGCAGGGATGGAACTACGGTGGTGACCCAGATGAGCACCGTCCCTGCCTTCCTGATGCAGGCTCCACTGGGCAGGATAGGCTTGCAGTAAATCATGTCGAAGGAAAATGCCAGTGACCACAGTGTCCCGTTTCAGAGATCGTTAGGAACACTGTGTAGGATTTAGACATGCATTATACCGTAAAGACGAGGAGACCTTGAACATGCACAGAGCACAGCTCAGGGCCTTCCATGCACAAAACCCAGAGTTTCATCTCCAGCAACAGGGAAATCCATTATCTGACTTGCTATCTAACAGATAATAAGGTTTGAAACATAATGTGCGTTTTCTTGATTGATTATTGACGTGGGAGGTGGGGAGAGCCCAGCCCGGTATGTGGGTGACACTACTATTAGGTAGGTGGTCCTGGGGTGTTTTAGAAAACAAACTGAGCAAGCCAAGAGGAACAAACCAGAAAGAGGCCCTCCTCCATGGCCTCCACTTTGCTTCCTGCCTTCAGGTTCCCGCTTGGGTTCCTGCCCCGACTTCCCTCGGTGATGGAGCGTGAGTTGTAAGGTGAAGCAAACCCTTTCTTCTTTAAATTGCCTTTGGTCATGATGTTTAGCACTGCCACAGAAACTTTAATGGACACACTAGCATCCATTATTTTTTATTTATTTTTAAATATGTTTTATTTACTCTTGAACAATTTCTTACATGTATACTAAGGATCTTCAACACATGCACCACCAATCCCCCTCCCCCAGCCCCTTTGGATACCTACCAGCATGGCTTCCCCTTTTCCTTTTCTGCAGAGAACCATACTGCAGGAAGTTCTAGGCACAAGGGCTGTGTTAGGTATAGAAGTAGCTCATAGCACTCTTCCCGCCCTCCAGGTCTTATACTCTTTCTACCTCCTCTTCTGTGTTTTTGAACCTCTGTAGGGAGTTGCTACAGATGTTCCATTTGGGTCTGAGCATGCAGCAGTCACTTCTTGCCAGCCCTTTGGCCAGTTATGAGTCTGCAGAAGAAGCCTCCCCGGCCACTGTTGAAGGCCGCACTAAAACTTTAAAGCAAGCATGGCTGAATTAGAAGCATGCTGTTGCTTCCCTTCTCCATCTGAATGTCTGAATTCAGATAGGCATCTTTTATATTTGTTTCTTGTGTTTCCAGTGCTGTGGATGGGAATCATTGTGTAACTGAACGATGACAGCCCAGAGAATTGTCAGGTGCATGCGTAAGGTTTATGTTACCCATGGGGCTCAGTTTCCCCTATATTCTTTCCTTGTTTGTTCGTTCATTTGCTTTTAGAGACAGGATTTCTCTGCATAGTCCTGGCTCTTCTGGAACTTGCTCTGTAGACCAGACTGGCCTCAAACTCTCAGAGATCCACCTGTCTCTGCCTCCTGAGTGCTGGGATTAAAGACGTGTGCTACCGTGCCTAGCTTCACCTTTCTTATGTCCCCTGCAAATTTTCATCTTAGTAAGGACAATATGTGTCACAGTGGAACTGGTTGTTTGTCCCTGCCACCCGGATGCTTAGCCCAGAAATCATCACACAGAAACTGTATTTATTAACTCACTGCTTGGCCCATTAGCCCTAACTTCTTATTGGCTAACTCTTACATCTTAATTTAACCCATTTCTATTAAACTGTGCATCACCACGAGGTTGTGGCCTAGCAGAAAAGTTTCAGCACATCTGTCTCCAGTGGTGGATCCATGGTGTCTCTCTAACTACACCTTTCTTTCCCCCAGCATTCAACTCTGTCTTCCTTTTCAGCCTAAGTTCTGCCCTATCAACAGGCCAAGGCAGTTTCTTTATTCATTAACCAATGTAACTACTTGGTTTGTTAACAATCTATAAATAATATTATATTAAAAGACACTTGATAAACAAGAAGGAGGAGGAGAAGAAAGCAGCACTGAGTTATGGGTATAAACACAAATATTTATATGATATTTAGAAGGTAGGTTGATAACATATCCATTTAGCAGAAGAAGAGTAGGGTTCCCCCCCACACACACACACACACTAACCTTCCCAGGGCCTCTGATTCCTGAACCACAGGTTTTTGACCAGGTTTACACATCAGACGTGAATTTGTTCCTATAGAGAAGACCTCAAATTTGATCATAAAGTGGTTAGTTTGTCCCACATGACACCTATGCCACTATTGCATGAATGAACATAACTTGCCGACAGGCTGGTATTGTAACCTTCTGTTTTCATTACTGAAACTATTGATGACTCTTTGGATGCCTCTGGGGCCTCTCTAACCAACATCACATAAGGAGCTATCCCATGCCTGACCCTGAGAGTTTTATTAATAGCTCATACCTTTGGGGTGGGGGATACATTATCTATTCATGCAGAATGGACTCTATAGTCAGTCTTTTTTTTTATATAGAAGCAAGATGGCAGTGACCAAACAGTGGCACAAGTGTATAGATGCTCAGGCAAAGAAGCCAAGAAGATGCTGAGCAGCCAGCTAGGCAGGTGTCTGTGGCAGAAGTGGTAGAGAAAGGAGACAGACTGCATTCTGGGGGTGGTGACCAAGAAGAAGTGGCATGGGAAAAGGAAGGAATGGATCCTCATCTTCTCCTCCAGAGGAATAAATGGCAGATCAAGACAGTGTTGGTGCCTCACTCTGAAGCAGACACTAAGATGAAGCCTAAAGATAACATACTTGAGATGCACAAGGTTTGTGAAATTAAAACTGCAATAAATGTATCTCTTTATCAAACTGACACATCTACTGACGCATTCATTGATCTATTGATCAGAAATCTATTGATACATGATCTATTGATTATTGATGCATCTATTTGACACTAAGAAAAACAAAATCTCTGTATGTGGCTTTCAAATTCACCTCATTGGCCACCTGCCAAAAAGTTTTTTTAAAAAAAACATTAATATGCATACCCTGGCTGAACTGAAGATGACTGGAAACTGAGAAGTCCTTGCCCCCATTCGTCTTTTCACCCTGCTTTTGATGAATTGCCACACTGGGCTTTGTTAAAAGGCTCTCAATTCAGATCCTTAGGAACCACGACATCGGGCTTACTCTCACCATTTTGGATTACAGGATATGATTCTAGAGTTTCCAGATTACAGAAGGTGTGGCTACAATGGAAATGAGACCTTCATTAATCTCATGAAGATTTTTCAGGGGAGATTTGAAGGGCCAATGTCATAAGAAAATCCTCATTACCAGAACTAAACAAGCGTCAGCGTGGCCAAGGCCCATCACAGCGGCAAAGAGCTGAGAGGAGCAGCAGATCTAAGGTGTCATCAACGAGACTGGGCAAGGTGATTCCTGCCTTAACCCCAGCACTTGGGAGACTCTGAAAGCTTGAGTCCAGCCTGATGTGCATATACCATTCGAGGACAGCCAGAGTTACATAGAGAGACTCTGTCTTGGAGGAAAAAATGTTCATAGCTAAGGAAGAAAGATTGTTCCTCATGAAACCACTGAAGACGCCTCTGTTAAACCAGCAGAGAAAAAACCCATGGGAACACAGTGGGTAACACCAGAGCCAAGAGCAGATCTGAAATCAAGGAAGAGAGGGGTTTATCAGAGGTATGAAGACACACGGCAGAAGACGAGGGAAGAGAAGAGAAGACGAATCGGCGGACAATTGATTTTCCCGGTTATTGTACATTTATTTTTCAGGCCCTGTGTAAATATTTTGGGTATTCAGGATTACCTTGTGTCTATTTAGGGCACCACTTTTAAAATCTTAAAATCTTAAAATTATGGGTCTTTTTCTAAATAAAACATCTCCAGAACTCAGATAGATAGATAGATAGATAGATAGATAGATAGATAGATAGATAGATAGATAGATAGATGATAGATGGATGGATGGATAGATAGATAGATAGATAGATAGATAGATAGATAGATGGATAGATAGATAACAAAACAAAAAACTGAAGCTTACAAAGTAATGGGTTTCCATAAGGTTTTTGTTTTTTATTTTTTTAATACAACCAGGCTGACCTTGAGCTCCCTGCACTGCCGAGGGTGGCCTGACCTTACTCCTGAGTGGTAGGAACACAGAACTGGGCCTGCTCTGTCTGAGTTAGGCAAGCACTCTGCCAGCAGAGCTAGAGCCTAAACCTCCGAAATTTTCCTAAACTATGTTCTGAAACACAAACTTTTTTGGATGAAAGGTGCTAAACATTTAAACTTCTACGTACATATTTTGGGAATTCTGGAGAGAAAGTTTTCGTATCTACAATGTATCCTAAGTACTAATGTGCCTATATCTTTGGTAACACTGAGTATTATTTTTTTTAAATGTTTGCTAATTTGATGTGGAAAATAGTTTTCTATACATTTGTTTGTCCTGAGTAAATATCAGAGATACTAAAGTCGTTCATCCATTTATTAATTATTTGTATTTTCTTCCATGAATTTTCTACTCATTCCTTTTGTCAATTCCATTAGCAAGCATACACTTTTCATAATAAAATATAACAATGCCATGTTAATCATTTTGCCTATAGCATTCTGAAACACATGTTGCTAAGTTACATGTTGCTAAGTTTTTTGTTTATGATTTTTAATACTCTAAATTTACATTTTATATATTGCCTACTAAAAACTGTATCTATTGTTTTCTTTGGATCCCCCCATAAGTTAACACATTACAGGTGCTTTCTCGTCTCATGAGCAGTTTAAATATTTTCCCCATATTTTCTTCAATGGTCGTTGTTAAGTATTTATATCTTACTTTCGATTCACAATCCCCTCTTATATTTTCTGTGATCTAGAATGTGATGTAGGAATCAGATTGAGGGGCTGGAGAGACAGCTCAGGGGTGAAGGGTGCACACCACTCTTGCAGAGGTCCTGCTGCTCTTGCCGCATCCACAGCTCACAGCGGCTGCAATCCCAGCTCTGGGGACCTGACATTGTCTTCTGACCTCCAAAGACCCCAGCACACTGCATACAGTCTCAAACAGTTCCATATGTGGAAATAATTAACAAATAGATGTATTTTTAATGAATCATACGCAATTGTCCTGTTGTGTTCCAGATTCTTAACCATCTTGTTCAACTCCATCATTTATTGGAATAATCTGCTCCTTACTTGAATACTCTTGATGCCTTAATTTCTAATTCTGGACAATCTTTTCTGTAACATGGCTCTGTCAGGCACTTCTTGTTCTGGTAACAGATTTAAATGTAGTGGTGGCATGTTCTGTGTTATTTGACATGGTTAGTTATTGGCCAAATGTGGTAGCCAAATGGGGTTGATGTGACTGAGAAACTGAATTTTTTATTTTACTAATTTACATTTGAATTTTAAAAACTTTTACAGAATTATTAATCAGAAAATAATAATTTTGGAATTACGTGCATTTACATATATGTTTTTCCTCCTGTTAATTTTATGATTTTAAATACAACTCAAGTATTTTCAGATAAAAGTTGGTGTTTAGGAGTTGGAGAGATGGCTGAGGGAGTAAATGAGATTTCTGTGCAAATCTGATGACCCGAGTTCAAGTTCCAGTACTACAGACACTTGCAGTCACAGGTGTAAGATGGGAGGCAGCGGAGACACACGGCTCTCACGCTGTGTGGCAGTCAAAACAGGAGACCCTGACTCAAACAAGATAGAAGAAGGTAACTGACTCCCAAAAAATTGACTTCAGACCCATATACGCATGCTGTGGTACAGGTCTACCTGCATGCACACACATACACACACACACACATACATACACACACATGCATACACACACATACACACACACACATGCATACACACACCAAATCTTTTTTAATGTTTTTAAAATTAACATCTAAATTAAGTTTTTATGTAAGCATAAAAATAATGTAAAATGTCTCAATAAGTTTTATATTGCCAACATGTTAACAATGAATGTATTTTATATACTTAGGTTAAATAAAAGACTCCATTAAAATCTCCTCCAGCTGTTCCTTTTACACTGTAAAGTAAAACACTATTACAGTCTAAATTACATATTTAGCTTACATTTTATTTCTATTGGAAATAGTTTAGTTTTTCTGTGTTTTTATTTTATTATTTTTTATTTATTCTTGTGTGTGCACCAGTTAAAATATATAACTCCAAGCTGAGTTTAACTTTAGATGAAGCATAAGCAAATGGACAACCCTATCTAGTGGCTTTGTTAGTCGGTGCCTGCTCTGAGATGGATACTTTAGAGATGGATACTTTGCATTGGTATGGATATTGATTTATAGATACAAATTTAAGATCAATTTTTGCTCTTGATTAAAGTATTTTGTTTGTGCAGCTTATTTAAAAATGTAATGCATAATTTAAAAATATAGGTTAATAGATAATCATCTACAATAGTCAAGCTTGTAGTCATGTTTGTTATATTTTATAGAAGTACAGAGATATATTTCAGATGGATATGCATTCTTCAAACCTTTCAAAGACTATAGAATATGGCATTTTAAATGTTTAAGAATTTAGGACTTTTCATGACAATGAGACACCTAGCAGCACCAATCTACTTCAAGGGGAAGATGGGCATCGAAGAGGCTCCTTTTGGAGTTGGTTAGCCATTTGGGCAAGAAACTGCTCTTGCCTAGACTGCTTGACTAGACATGCGGGACCCACAGAGAAATGACTGCTGAAGTTGCCTAAAAGTGAGACGATCCTTCAGTCCTACTTCATGAAAGAGTCTGCTAGGTATTGTGCAGAACACAGAAGAAAGTGACTGACAAACAGCCAATATAGGCAGAACCATCTTTGAAATTTCCTGCTTCATGGAAAAGTCTGCTGGACACTATGGGCCTGTAGGCTGAAGATGGATGCCCCAAAAGAACAGAAAAACTTTGGGTGACTGTCCAGGCAGCGAAATGTCTCTGTCAATTCTAGAATTTTGGAAGTTGCTTACAATGCACTTCCTGTTTACTTAGGTAATATTATATCCTTCTGGAGTCTTTGATGGAGTTGAAGAATTTATAATTATAGTTATAGTTTTCCTTAGTTATGATAAGAGACAAAGTAGATATAAATATTGTAACTGTAATTCTTGCTTGATACCTGTTTTGTTATATGTAATTTTACTAAGTTAAAGTTAAAACCTTCCTTTTAATTTAAACAGAAAAGGGGAGGTGATATGGGATTCTCCTCTGTATGCTGTGAATACCATTAATGAATAAAGAAACTGCTTTGGTCCTATAGCAGAGCTATAGGAGAACAGAGCTAGGTGGGGAAAAAAAACTAAACTGAATGCTGGGAGAAAAATAGGGTGGATTCATAGAGAAGCCATGCAGCCCCACTGGAGCCAGATTGAACTTTAGCCAGTAAGAATCTTGCCAGTAAGTCACAGTCATGTGGCGATAAACAGATTACTAGAAATGGGTTAAATTAAGATATAAGAGTTAGTCAATAAGAAGTTAGAGCTAATGGACCAAGCAGTGTTTTAAACAATATAGATTCTGTGTGAGTATTCTGATTCTGGGCGGCCAGGACAAACAAACGACCTCCTCCTTACAACACCTGCTCAATAGGTGGGCATGACTAGTCATAATAGCCCTCCCCTGTCCTAGTTAGGGTTTCTATTGTGATGAAACACCATGACCAAAAGCAAGCTGGGGAGGAAAGGGTTTGTTTAGCTTACACTTTTGCATCCCTAGTGCATCACTGAAGGAAGTCAGGACAGGAATTCAAACAGGGCAGGATCCTTTAGGCAGTAGATGCAGAAACCATGGAGGGTGCTGCTGCTTACTGGCTTGCTCCCCATGGCTTGGACCACCAGTCCAGAGATGGCACAGCCCACAATGGACTGGGCCCTCCCACATTGATCGCTAATTAAGAAAATGCCCTTCAGGCTTGCCTACAGCCTGATCTTCGGCAGGCATTTCCTCCACTGAGGCTCCCTCCTCTCAGATGACTTTAGCTTATACCAGGTTGACATAAAACTAGCCAGTGCTCCTCCTGTCTGTTCTGATTAGTTGTCTACATACTAATTTGTCTCAAACCAGCCAATTCGAGCCCTCCTACAGGACTGAATGTAGGGATGCTCTTGCCTTTTGGACTGGGAGCTGTAGGATGCAGGCCTTGGAGGTCATAGCAGCCATTTCTCCTGCCCTTGGCTAAGTGCAAAGCCCTGGGGTGAAGAGGAGGGAGAGAGCTCCGGGAGCTCTCCTGGTGCGCTGGGCCAAGGATGGAGGGAGATGATCATTCTCCAGGTGACGGAGGAAGGTTATCTGTCTATGTGTTACTTTCATTGGTTAATAAAGAAACTGCCTTGGCCCTTTGATAGGAGAAAATTAGGTAGGTGGAGTAAACAGTACAAAATGCTGGGAGAAAGAAAGCAGAGGCAGGCATGACTCTCCTCTCCGAGACAGCCACAGGTTAGAATCCTCCTGGTAAGCCACCACCTCATGGTGCTACACAGATTATTAGAAATGGGTTAGATCAATATGTAAGAGTTAGCCAATAAGAGGCTACAGATAATGGGCCAAGCAGCGTTTAAATGAATACAATTTCCGTGTAATTATTTCAGGGGTAAGCTAGCTGGGACACAGCCCGCCGTTTCTTATTACTACATCCAGGCATCAGATGAATCAGCAGGAAGGACTTCCTCTAAGAGACATGTAGGTTTGAGTCAGCACCTTAGTCACAGAACTGCTGTGAACATTTACTTTCTACTTTTATTGACGTTTTTCTAGACTTCTGCTGAGCGAGACGGTGTTGGGCAGGTGTGACGTCTCTGGGCGTTTATGCTTCAAGAGTAAATCCATGGTGCCATTGCTGTGAGCACCGGAGATCCAGAAAGTTTTCATTCTTTTTCTTTTTCTCCCCTCATGTGTACGTGCCTGTGGTGAGCATGCGTGTGTGGACACATGTATTTGGGCGAGTGTTCGTGCTAGTGTAGGCGGAGGTGAAAGTCTGACATCATGTGTCTTTCCCCACCACTTTCCCCCTTATTCACCGAGGTGTGGTCTCAGCAGAACCCCCAGTTCCATCCTGCAGCTAGTCTGATTAGCTAGCTTGCTTTGGGGATCAGCCTCCCTGTTTGTGCCTTCAAGGGCTGGGGTAACAGGAGCGATGTCATTCCTACCCAGCCTTTACAGGGATTGTGGTGATCTGAATTCCGCTCCTCGCAAGGTCATTAACCACTGAGGATCTGCTCCCCCACCCCCCAAGTTGTCCTGCTTTTATTGAGTACTTAATGAGAAAAGGGTTTGGTGGCTCATGCCCAAAGGCCCAGCACTCAGGAGACTGTGGCAGGAAAATCGCTGCAAATTGGTCAGCCTAGGTTACAGAGTAAGACCTCATTTCAAAAAACTGAAATATTAAAGTATAAAAAAGAAAGTACTGCCATGAATGGAAGTGGTGTGGATCACAGGCTCTTGTGTTTCCTACGCCACATCCACCACCATTGAACTCATTTTCTAAGACTGTCCTTCACTAGGCTGAATCCGCAAGCTCTCATTCCTAGGGTCCTGAAGGTCTGATGCTCTGAATGCTGCCCTCAGAGAAAGAAGAGACCCCTTTCTCCAGCTTTAATCCCACAATCCTCAGAGGTACAACAATGGGGCAAAGGATTTCAGGGCAGGACTGAGTCTTCAGGGCAGGATACAGTGCAGAAGTTCACACACACACACACACACTCATATATACACACATACATACTCACAACTAACATATACACATATCTACACTATATATATATATAATTTCAAAGATGCTTTAAATTTCAAGACAACAACAGCAACGATTAAACAAGCATGGAGCCCATCCAAGCAAGGGTCCATGAAGCCAGCTCTGCCTGATGGCCAAATTCAATCTCTTAAAGTCTTAATTCCTTCATTTGTAGAATGGGAAACAGCTGACCTTGAACGTAACAAGTGTGAAGTGTTTTATTCGTGGTGTTTCGGGAATGCTGAGATCTCAGGTCTCCCTGGCTCTAAGTCCCTGTGCTCTTAACAACAGTAGTGACTGTCTTCAGCCACATTGCCTTCCCAGCCCCCAGTCTCCATCCTTACTGCCCGTCTGCTTTCCTGGAGCTGCAGAGCGCAGGCCAGCACACACATACAGAAGCACAGAGGCAGTCGTGTTTCAGTGGCATTGGGACTTTCCTCCCTGCACACTCATCTCACGAGAAGCAGAGAAGCAGAACTGCCCTGTTTCCTGGTGTCTGGCTCTCTGTCTGAGTCTCCGCTGACTAAAGAGTCCAGGAGACATGCCCTCACAAAGGTGCTTCTGGCCAAGATCTAACAAGCCCTGGACACGTGAAGGAAGCTCAAGAATAAGGCGGGCATGCTGCCACATGCTGATAATCTCCGAGCTTCGGAGCTAGAGAAAAGGGAGATGAGGAGTTCAAGGTCACCCTCTGCTAAAATGAGCACAAGGCCAGCTTTAGCAACAAGCAACCCTGGAGGGAGAGACACAGAGAGAGAGGGACCAGGCACCATGCATTTGCCTGTAATCCCAACAGTGGGGAGGTGGACGGAAGAGGCTTAGAAGTTCAGGACCATTCTCTCTGCTACACAGTGTGATAGAGGCCATCTCAGAGGACACGAGACCCTGACTCCAAAAAAAGGTATTACAGAACACCAGTTAAGCATTTTCTACTTGTCTTAAAAAGACAAAAATTTAAAAAAAATGATTTATTTATAAGAAAGTAGCATTTTGGGAATATATGAAGTGGTGCATCTGTGAATATATCACAAGAATGATTATTCTTTTAAATAAGGCATAGGCTTCAAAGAATTAGCAATTATTTATTACTCTTAAAGGCCCAGCCCCACCCTGCCGCAGACTCAGAGCTTGTTTTGGGTACTTTGTTGTGTGTGTGTGTTTTGGTCTTTTTGTTTTTGTTAGTTTGTCTTGTTTTACTTTGTTTTGTTGTACTACAAATGGAATTCGGGGGCTCACACAAGTTAGGTAAGAGTCTGTATGTGTGTGGAGGGGCATGAGAATGTGTGTGTGTGTGTGTGTGTGTGTGTGTGTGTGCACCTGTGTACATATGTCTGTGAAGGCCAAAGGTCAATGCTAGATGTCTTTCTCAATAAGACTCCACCATTTAAAAGACAAAAAAGTTTTTACATCTATTTTAATTATGTATTTATTTTGTAGGTGTATATGTATGAACATGTATGTGTACACGTGACATGAACATGTATGTATACATGTGGAGATCAGAGTACAATTTGTACAAGTCGACTCTCTCTTTCCACTGTGTGGGCTCAAGGAACTGAACTCAGGTTGTCAAGTTTGGTGGCAAGAGCCTTTGACTAAACCTTTTTAATTAATTAATTTATTTGTTATTCATATGTGTATATATGTGTGCCTACATGAATTTATGTGTACTAGATGTGTGCAGGAGCCCAGAAGACGGTGTCACATACCCTGAAACTGGAGTTCTATGCAATCACGAGTAGCCATGTGGGTGCTGAGAACCAAAACTAGGTCCTCTGCCAAAGTAGTCAGAATTCGTGGAGCCATCTCTCCAACCCCTTCATCGTATTTTTCAGAACAGAATGTCTCATTGAACCCGGAGTCAACAGATTCAACTAGACTTACTGGCCAGAAACCTCCAGAATTCTCCCGTCTTCCTCCCCAGATATGCACCACCACCCTTAGATTTTACATGGACGCTAGAGATATGGACTTGGGTCCTCATATGGCTATATTCTCAACCCTAGGCTTTCCTTCCTTCCTTCCATCCTTCCTTCCTTCCTTCCTTCCTTCCTTCCTTCCTTCCTTCCTTCCTTCCTTCCTTCCTTCCTTTCGTACTTCCTTCCGTCTTTCCTTCCATCCTTCCTTTCTATCTGGTCTGTATAGTTAAAAACCAATCCCTAAATAGGTAGGTCATGGATAAGTCTCTCGATTCTCCCACTAAATGTTTGGAAATCTAAAGTTGCTAGAAGGACTCTTGTCTCAATTATTTTTCTGATGCTGTGGTAAAACGTTGTGATCAAGGCACCTCCTAAAAGAAAGCATTTAATTTCGAGCTCATTGTTGCAGAGAGTTAGAATCCATGACAGTTAGACCGGGAGCATGGCAGCATGCAGGCAGGCATGAGGCTGGAGCAGTAGCTGAGAGCTTAATCTGGTCTATAAGCCTAAGCAAGAGTTAGGTGGGAGTGGCGTGGGCTTTGAAACCTCAAAGTCCTGCTCCAGTAAGAAACATCCTCTGAAAGGTCATGCCTCCTAATCTTTCCCAGGCACCAGCTGGGACCATAGTCCATTTGAGAGCCATTCTTATTTAAACCACCACAGATTCTAAAAGCAAAACTTGTAAGGATGAACTATATGTTCAACGATAAGTTATTTTTCTAAATTGAATAGCAAATGTCCAAGAAAGTTAAAAAAAAAGACAACAACAACAAAACAAACAGACAAACAAACAAAAACAGGTAAGTTAGGACCACCTGAGACACTGAAAATGGGAGATAGTAACATCCTAAACCTAGTCATAATTGCCTGGCCTGCCTTGTAGATGTGGTGATGATCAAAGCTGAATGATTTGAAAGAAGTGATAAGGGACTAGGGAGATGGTTCGGCAATTAAGAGCGCCCAGAGCTCTGCAGAGGACCTGTGTTAGCGGCCCGGTACCTAGGTTGGTTGACTCACAGTGGCCTGTTACTCTAGCTCTAAAGAGTCTGCAGGCACTGGCATCCACATGCACATGCCCACACAGAGACACAGATACATAATTTTAAAAATAAATCTGTTTAAAAATGGTAAGGGCAAAGACCTGTCCAATATTGTGCATCTCAAAAGGCAACATTCACTTCCTCACCATGAAACACACCAGCAGTAGGCTCTCTATAGGTGACTCACAGTGGTTTAAGTTTTTAATTAAATCCTGGCTGGGCTTTTTCTTCACTAATATAACACACACAACTGTTAACAAGCAACAACAAAAATAGACAAACAAACAAATGATAGCGGCAGAAGGAAGAGTCTCTTGCTGGTTGTACCCTTGGTCTTCAGTCCTTGGTTGTACCCAAGGGGGCTGGCTGAAGAGGACTGTGGAAGCTGAGGAAGGAATTGCTTTTACTTTTTTCAGGAGGACATAGTCTTTTTACCAGCCTTACTTGTAATGGTCTGTCCTGTGTCTTTAAGAGACAAGCCATGCCCACTCCCTCCCCCATCTGCTGAGGCAAGCTGATCTTAAGCTTCCAGCCTGAGTTCCTTCCTTTTTCCATCTCCCTCTTGAAAAGGCAGCTTCCATCTCTCCCTTCTCTGCCCCCCATCTCTCTCTCTCTCCCCCTCTCTCTGCTCTTCTCTCTTCTCCCCTTCCATTCCATAACCTACTAAATAAATATCCAGCGTCACTCTGCATGGCGTGCCTATCCACATCTCTGTCTCTCGCCCACTGCGTGGCTTTCTGCCCAGACCAGCTGCCTTCAGAGACCTGTGGTGTGGTCTCACGCTCCATCCCTGCCTGGGACTGGCTGCTCTCAGGACCCCTGCCCACTGCCACCACTTGGGGACCTGCAGTGTTTCTGCCATTGTAACCGCCAGGGATCCTGCAGCATTTAAATTAATATATTACATTACTCAAAACAGACTTATTGATATCTTCCTTCTCTGAAGAAGAGCATTTTCTATTCAGCAGTAAGGAAGCTAATATACTAAGGGAAGGAACCTAGATTTATACAGTGTATGTGTGTCAAAAAAAAAAAAAAACCCATGGAAGTGTAGAACAAACAGAAGACCTTTGTTTTTGTTAGGACGATTTGTTGGACTATTTTATGTCACTTGACCAAGTTAGATTGATCTGGTGTAAAGCACAGTGTCTGCTCTACGCTCTACAGTACAATACGTGAGCCGGGAACTAGGCTGGAGGGTAAAAACCACACGCACACATAGACAGAGAGACAGAGACATGGGTCATCCTCGAAACAAGAATGCCAACTTTATTGTGCTCCAGGGAAGCTTACGTAGGGATCCTTAACTGATAGCTGTACCCCAGCTCTCGGGATCTTTCAGCTGCAAAACCCACCAGAATTTCCCCTACCATCAGGAACTCATGAGGGTCTCATGCTCAGAGCAGCTGCAGGCACAGGTAAACAAGTTGTTTTGTTCAGTTCACTCCAGCAAGCAAAGTGTCTGAGGTGGGCAAAGAAAGTCAAGGGGTCAGGGGTCTGCGGCCCCCAACAATCTGGGAAGGGCACTCCATCAGATTGCCTGTAGACAAGTCTGTAGGGCATTTTCTTGGTTAACGACTGATGTGGGAGGGCCCAGCTCACTGTCACCATCATCCCTGGGCTTGTGGTTCTGGGCTGTATAAGAAAGCAGCCTGGGGAAGCTGGGGGAGCAAGCCAGGAGGCAGCAACCCTCACGGCTTCTGTTTCAGTTCCTGCCTCTGCGTTCCTGCCTTGAATTCCTGCTCTGTCTTCCCTCCATGAAGGAGCGTGACTTGGAACAGGTAGGCTGAAATAACCTTTTCCTCCCCTTTCTGCTTCTGGTCGTGGTGTTCTCACAGCGATAGAAACATTGACATGGAACAAGTCATAAAGGATGATGGGAAAGCCCTGTGCTCTCATGAGGGCTGCAGAAATTCTCCCAAGAACATGCCAAGAGTTTATCTTCCTGAGTAGCAAGGGGACAACCTTCCTCAGGGCTGAGGAACGAAGGAGGTAAGCACTGAGAGTGTGCTGGAGCAGGTCCCGTTTGGACGTGGCTACAAGTCTATGGTAGCTCTCTGGGGATGAGAATTCCATTTGAAAGGGACAGCTGGACAGCTCGGCTCACTGTAGTCCTACATAGGAAGTCCCCATGAGCTTTTCCATGAGCTGACTTGGAAAAGCACTCAGATTTCATTACTGTAGACCATCTGGACTGAAGTAGATCTTCCCTGAGCCCACTCAGAGGCAGCTCTAAAGTAGCATCATATCCCGTGTGATGTTTCAAAGGTACAAGGAAATTCAACTAGTAAAGGAAGGTTTCTCTTAACAAAGGTTACTAGAAGTGTTGGGTTTCTCTAAGCAAAGAGATATTTATCTTACATTGCACAATATAATTAACCCACATGTAAAGGGTTAAAAAGCATGAAACTCTTTACACAAAATTGAAGAGAAAATAATCTTTGCAAATATAAAATAGATAAATATTTCTTTTATAAGCTGCAAAAAGAATACAGGCTATAAAACAGAACTTGTTACCAGACTTTCTCAAAATTTTAAAATTTTGTTTTTCAAAATATACCATGAAATAAACATAATAAAGCTAGTAGTACATACAGCAAATTAGTTGTATCCAGGATTTTTTATTTTTTTTTTAAAGAAAACACTATTTTTTTCATTTTACAAATCAATCCCAGTTCCTACTTCCTCACCATCCTCCCATTCCCTCTACCTACCTCCACCCCACCCCTATTCAGTCCTCAGAGAGGGTAAGGCACATTACTTTGGGGAAGGCTTTGGGGAAGATCCAAGGCCCTCCCTACTATATATAGGCTGAGCAAGCGATCCATCTAAAGAGAATGGGTTCCAAAAAGCCAGTACAAGTGGTAGGGATAAACCCTGGTGCCACTGCCAGTGACCCCCGCAGTCTACCCCAGCCATCCAGCTGTCACCCACATTCAGAGGGACTAGATTGGTCTCATGCTGGTTCTTTCCCAGTCCGATTGAAGTTGGTGAGCTCCCATTAGCTCAGGTAAGCAGTTTCAGTGGGTGAACTCATCATGGTCTTGACCTCTTTGCTCATATTCTCACTTCTCCACTCTTCAACTGGATTTTGGGAGCTCAGCCCAGTGCTTTGCTGTGGGTCTCTGCCTTTGTTTCCTTCAGCTGCTGAATGAAGGTTCTATGGTGAGATCTAAGGCAGTCATCAATTTGACTACAGGGCAAGGCCAATTCAGGCACCTTTTCCACTATTGCTTATGGTTTTAGCTGGGGGTCATCCTTGTGGATTCCTATCCAGGATTTTTTAAATGGTCACAAATGATTAAAACAACAAAAAATTAATGGATAAGAGATTTGAACAAATAATTCGCATAATAAGATACAAGAATAGTTAATAAACATCTTATTCGCTGTAGGGAAATGCAAAGTAAAAGCATGATGAGATTTTTATAGCACACTCATTAAAAGGACTAACACTGAGACTGACAACACTGAGCGCTGCAGAGAACATGGGAAACTGGAAGTTCCCATGCTTTTGGTGAGAATAGAAAATTGCAAGTCACTTTGGAAAATGTCTGGTTTGTTTCTCAAAAGTTAGAAAAATCTCTGCGTATAACCTGCCATTCCACCATCAGTCACCCAAAGTTAATGAAGGCACACTCTGCTTAAAGAGTTCTGCACGGCTACTCACTGCATCATTGTTTACGAAAAATGCCAACCTGGAAGCAATCTGAAGATCCACCAAGTGAGGAATGCATAAACAAGAGGTGAGCGAGCCAAACTGCAGAACCTCACTTAGTAATAAACAGAAACGAGTTACTGTGTTTAATAAAGTGAGCTAACCTCAAAATCACTACGCCACATCAAGGCAGCCAGGGATCAAAAACATATAGACTATATGACTCCATTTGCAGAAAATTCTAAAAATAGAAAATTTAGGAGAAAGAAAAGTGTATCGCAGTAACACAAACCAAATCCATGGTCACGTCAGCTGTTTGGTAGAGGGAGAGACTCTGCCGTAGAACATGAAGTACACTCTAGGCTGGGGGAGAATCTGCGCTGTTGGAGCTCATTGGATTGAGCGTTCACGATGGTGCAACATACTGAATGTAAGTTGTTTCCCAACAAATTTGAGGGGAAAAAAACGTTATTTTATTATTTTTCAACTCTGTCCTCTCTCTTTTTTAATTTTTATTTAATTATTTATTTATTCTCTTTGTGTACCACTTTCCTACCTGGTGCCCTTGGAGACCAGAAGGGGTGTCAAATCCCCTGGAACTGGAGTTGCAGGTGGTTGAGAGTGGCTATGAGGGTGCAGGAAATTGAACCTGGGTCCTCTGGAAGAACAGTCAGTGCTTTTAACCATCTCCCCAACACCTTGTCTCTCTCTTTTTTAAATCTATTTATTTATTATGTATATAGTGTTCTGGGCACCAGATCTCATTATAGATGGGTGTGAACCATCATGTGGTTGCTGGGAATTGAACTCAGGACCTCTGAAACAGCAGTCAGTTCTCTTAACCTCTGCGCCATCTCTCCAGCTCCCTTGTCTCTTTTTTGAGATAAGATTTCACAAAACCAGTGCTACATGAGCTCACTTATGCCACCAAGGATGACTTTGAATTTCTGATCCTCCTGCCTCTCCCTCCCAAGTGCTGGAGCATAGACTATGCACCACTATGCCATGCTGTCTTGTCATTGTAATAGTCTTTTATTGTTGATATATTTTAATGAAATGCTGTTGGAAGAAGTTTCTGCCCTATCAGCCAGCTCTCAAATAATCATACAGAGATGTATTATTAATTATAAATGCTCAGCCAATAGCTTAGGCTTATTACTAACTAGCTCTTAAAACTTAAATTAACCCAGATTTATTAATTTATGAGCTGCCCCATAGCTCATGGCTTATTACCTCATCATCTACACATCCTCCTTCCTCTGCATCTGGTTGACGACTCCACCCTTGTTCTTCCCAGCATTCTCTCAGTCTGGCTTTCCCACCTAACCTCTTTCTGCCTAGCTATTGGCAATAAGAGCAACACATCTTCATAGTATACAAAAGAATTACCCCATAGCAAAATGATCTTTTTTTTATAAATTTTTGGAGACAGATTTTTTTGTATCCAGGCTGGCCATGAACTCACTGGATAGCCGAAGATGACTTTGCTATCCTTCCTACTGAATGCTGGGATTACTGGCATGCACCACCACTTCCAGTTTGTGTGGTGTTGGGGATCAGAGGGCTTTCTGTGTGCTATGCTTGCACTCCTACGAATCTTAGTCATGTACATTTAACTTTCAAAAATGTACTCGCCACATTAGTTTATGTTCTATTTATGGTACGTGCAGGTAGTTTAGTCCAAAGAGCTTTGAGTACATTGTTTCTTTTTTTTTCTCTGACTCTCCCTTTAAGATTTTAGGTGATTGATGGGCTTTGTCTGTGAGTCTAGATATCATTCATCTTAATCTCTGAGCGGTGGGGCTCCAACCTGGTGAGGTCCAAGCTTGCTTCTGTCGGGAGCCATAGGTATGTTGCTGTGCAGAGAACACACGGTTCCCTCCCAGGCTTTTCCGGGTGTTTTGTGGGTCTCAGGTGCAGGTGCCTCACCTTATCTGCAGCCAGGATCTGGGCCTATTCGATCCTGCCTTGAACCTCACAGGCCCCCACTCAAATGTTCATTTTTCTACTCTAGATGTCTCCCTTACTGAGAGCGGAAGGCTTCTGGCTTACTTCCTGGGAGCTCAGTTACCCCTTGTCAAGCATGATCTACGCAGAATCAGTTTTAACAGCCAAAGGAACCTGAGATGCATCTGACATACTGCTGGAAAGGGCATGTTTGCACTTATCTCAGAGAAAAAGAGAAATAAGCTCCAAAAAGTTAAATGATAGCACTGCCTTTGAAAGATTTTGAACTAAAAATAGATATGGAAATACCCAAGCCATCCTCCATCCAGAATCTGTCTGTGCATCTAATGGTGTGCAGAGAAGCTAAGTGTTTGGCACCCACAGCCGTCGGTCATGAGGTAAGTTTGAGGGGAGATTGTTCTAGGGCGGGGGTCACAAGATAACTCTGCAGATCACAGCACGGACAACGACTGCGGCACAGAGCAACCCGGACGCTTGTGTTTATCCCAACAAACAAATCTAAGAAGGGCAGGAGCCGTTCACAGTTGTCAATCTCTCGGAGTTCCCTCGGAGATTTTTACCCAGGTTATACTTTGTTGATCCTTAGAAATTAGTTTAGAGTCATTTTAATATTTGAATATTGAACATCCATCTTATTTTGAACACGGTCGCCTCCTCCAGATGACAGGCTGCACCGGTTTCCCCGGCTGACCCCAGTTCCCAGCTCCTTTACGTCTCTTTACAAAAAGGTGAAAAAGTTCATTGAATCTCCTAATTTACATGCAAACTCAGCCTCCAGTCCAAGAGAAGAGAGCATTCTACATTTGTTAGCATTTAATACCAGGTGATAAAAAGAATAAATTTGGGAGTTGCACGGGGTAAATAAAACGCCGTTTGTAAATAATAATAGACTCGTGTATGAAGTAGTGCCCAGAGCGGGAACGGAGCGAACACTTTGTTTCTCTGATGATGAGCACATTGCCATGGTGGAAGATTGGCACCGCTCATTGTTCTGATTTCTGATCTGGTCTGAATTCCGGTAAGGCAGCCAAACACCAGCTTCAAATCCTCATATACTTTTTCTGTAACCCAAAAGCGGAAGAGAGAACTCGCTCTTTGGGAGGAGTGGGCAGGGGCTGCTGCTGCTTCTCAGTCTCCTTCTTCTCCACCATCTTCATCTGAAGCCTGTAACCAACCTGCTGGAAACCACTGCTTTAGTCAGCCAATCAGGAAACAGAAATGAAAGGCAGCGCTTTCTTCCGCACCGTTTTCCTGAGTGGACGTAACTGCATCTTTGGGGGACCCAGTTCTTTCTGGCTACAGTCTGCATCACATTCAAATATTATCTGCTGTCTGGGCAGCTAGAGGAGGCTAATGACGAGAGATACAGCCAAATCCCAGTTCGCCTCCTCGGGTTCTAAACTCAACTTTGGGACTTGGCAGGACCTGGCCAAAAAAAGAAAAAAAAAAAGAAAGAAAGAAAGAAAGAAAGAAATTGGAAATACCTTCCCTGACAGTTTTTGCTCATGTTTTCTAAAATCACTTTCAGATAAGGCAGCGAGCTTGCTAGAGTGGGAAGCGCTGACAGACAAAGTGTCATCTACTACAAAATTCTTTCCGGGCTCCAATCATCCTTTCCTTCTCTACTTCAGTATCACATGTAGCCATGTGTAGAATCATAAAATAATTATGCAGTGTACAAGCTTTCTGGGAGCATGTACCACTGTTTTCCTAATTCTTTATCTCTCCCATTGATCGTGGCGTGTGTGCATTGATCCAAGTCGGCCATCTGGTTAGGCAAGATAAGCATGGTAGTGTCTTTGCACTGCACTGTCACGCGGGGAGGGGGCACATTTTGGCTGTAGGGAATTACGGGGGCAGGATTAGCCCTCTTCCTATGAGAAAAAGGAATTTTAAATGCAGTGTTGCAGCTGCATGGGCCATGTTGCTAACTTCTGTTTTTGCCATGAACTGGGTAGATTTTTCTCCTGGCTTGTACTGTCTCCAAAGGTATAAAGATGCCTTGTATGAAACAGGGGGAGGTAGAGGAGAGGATGAGAAAAGATTCATCTTTAGCACACGTTGGACTTGTAAGTGGCTGATATACTACAGGATTTCTCAATGACAAAATGGCTTTTAAATGATGACAAAAGACTGCTGGATTCAAGAGGGGAAAGAAAAAGCACTTTACACTGCAGTTCTTGCCCTCGCCCCAGCAAAATCATTTCTGAGAAGGAAGAAGTATTTGTATTAGTCTATGAGGAAGAGGAAGATGAAGAGGAAGAGGAAGGAAGGAAGGAAGGAAGGAAGGAAGGAAGGAAGGAAGGAAAGAAGGAAGGGGAAGGGAAAGGAGAAGGGAAGAGAAGGGAAGGGAAGGGAAGGGAAGGGAAGGGAAGGGAAGGGAAGGGAAGGGAAGGGAAGGGAAGGGAAGGGAAGGGAAGGGAAGGGAAGGGAAGGGAAGGGAAGGGAAGGGAAGGGAAGGGAAGAGGGAACAAGAAAGGACATGTATATCATAGCAGAGGGAACCGCGGCAGGAGCTGGACTCCGGCTGGAGCTGGTCCTCTCAGTTTGTTTATCTCTTTCATGTATTGAAATGACTGTTTGTCCCGAGTCTATGGCCACTGGGACCGAGTGAGTATGCTATTTAATTCAAAGAGACTTTCTCCCCAGCCCGGTTGGCCACTGTTGTTTTCAAATTTGATAGCGGCCATTGTTGTCTCATATTCTGCAAATGTGTGGAAGACTCAAAAGCTTTTCCTCAAAATTGAACAATTCTGTCAAAAAAGATTAGTTCTATTTTGTCTGCTGGGTGCTGACTATTCATGAGCGTAAAGAGAGAGGGCTTGGGTGTCATTCTGAGTGGTAAGGTGGCTGGGTCTGGGCTATTGACTTGAAGTTACCAAACTAGAATCTACAAAAGAGCAGGCAGAAGCAGAGGGAGCGGCGGCCTGCCATGTGCTTGGCTGGACCTTCTTTAGCTGCCCATTTATTTCTTTTGTTGCCAGAACTTTTATTGTCATACAGTTGAAAAAAAAAATGTTAGACACAAGCTTCAGGCAGCACAGGCAGAAAAGGGGAGTTAGCATATCAGTAGGATCATCTTACAGCGAACCAAGTTCTTTTCAGGATGTATAATTAGTGAATACACTCTTTTTTTTTTCTTTTCTTTTCTTTTTTTTTTTTTTTTTTTGAGCTTATGGCTGGGGGGACAAGGCTCGGATCTCTGGTCAGGATATTAGAGGAAATAAAATACATTTGCCAATTTTGGAGAGATATACACATATTAACTCTTTCGACACAGTCTTTGCAATTCCCTCAGGAAATGTCTAGCTGAATGGGGAAACTTCCTATGAATTCTCACCCTTGTGCCAGGGTTCCGGAGAGGGAGGTGTTCTGTAGTTGGACATATTCAAAATTTTAGACGGAGGAAATCGGATTCGGAGTGAAATGAATGTAGAAGACCCTTCTGAACAGGAGGGACTGAAAGGAAGCGTGTGGTTTTCACACGACGCCTTTGTGGTCTAAAGGAATAGTTAAAAATGGGACGGGAAACCGAAGACAGGAAAATAGGAAAATGTACACTTGCATCTATTAGTGACTGAGTCTCCCTGGCAGCCCGAAGCTGCCCTTGTGGTTCCTAGATGTTAAATCTTATCTGAAGTGAGAAAATTGGAGTCCGGGGTCACTCCATCTTCCCTTTTCTTCTCCCCCTCATTTGAGCATTTAAGTGCTTTTATATACATAAAAGCATGTGCGTAAAACCAGATCTTTTTTTTTTTCAGATTAATTCACAATTCACTGAGAGGGTGTCTACTTCTCTTTCAAAATACACAAGCTTTAAAGGAAGTCTGTAGAGTATGAGGAAGGAGAATCTTTTCTTTCGTCCAAAACCGTGTATTTTTCAGATTAATATTCCTTAAATGTGAAAGCACTTATCTCTGTGTGTCGGAATACAATTCTGAAGGCAGCCGAGTTGCTCAGCAGATGGTGTGTTTTATCAGTTTGTGTTCTCGGGGCCTTTTTACTGGGGTGTGGCTAGTCTGTCTTTATTTTTTCTCTGCTTGCTGTGAAAAGATTAGCTGCCCACTGCAGGCTTCCTGGTAAAACAGAAGCCAAACCCAGCTCCGTTCTCATTCCCGTGTGCTAGGGACTCTCTGCCTGGATTTGTGTGGGTAATTTAATCATGAGCTCTGTGTGACTGCTAATGAGGGCAGTAGAAACGGGGGTTCCTAGGAAGTGGATATTTTCACCTCCAAACCCCTTGCTGCCCTGAGAGAAGTCTTCACTGGTCTTTGCCCGGGAATCAGTCAGGCTAGCCCTAACTCTTATTTTCTTAAAGCTTCCGACTTGGAATTTGGGGATCCCAAAGCAAAATGGTTTGGTGAGAAACCGCGAGTGTAGGTTGTGAAGCTGTGACTGTGCGTGTAGGAAAACTCACTTTAGCTTGCAGGGGCTATGTCTCCACACAAGCTGATATATGAATTAGAAAGGAGGCAAAATGGGGGAATTCCAGTAAAATTACTGCAAAAATGGGTATTGTTCATTGTTGGGTACCATTGTTGAATAATTTTCTTTCAATATCTCAGCAATACTTTTCAAAAAAAATCACTGTTATTTTAGTACTTGTACTTTGTAACACCTATATTTTTTTCTGATATTTATTTGGAAACAGAAATAAATGCCTGAAAGGAAATCCCTGCCTGTACACTCACTCCTGATCTAAGAGTCAGATCACTAGTCCTTATACTGACTTTTTCTTTTCTTTTCTTTTCTTTTCTTTTCTTTTCTTTTCTTTTCTTTTCTTTTCTTTTCCTGGTCTTCCGCCAGTTCAGGTCAGGTCGCCTGGATTCCTCTCATTAACTGTATAGTTCGTACAGTGTGGAAATCTGGGCATGCTGCAGAGAACCTACCCTCAGAAACACGGCTCTAAATGGTCCATCCAGTAAGAGATTTCCCCTTAAGTTTAGGGTTCAAACACCTGAGTTGAAGAAAAACATCAGTAAGCCGGCCAGAGTATCTGATCTCGAGAGTAAGTTCAGGATGTCAGGGCAGTTGCCTTTGGGTTAAGACTTAACAGCCATGGCAGCATGTGTGAGACCTTTCAGGTGAAGCAGCATGCTGATTATTCAGGCTCCTGGTGAGGCGCGGTGCTGGGAGGGGCCAGAGAGAGGAAGAGCATGACCGGAAGTAAGAGTTCGGCAAAGTACAGGAAATCAAGAGTGCTAAGAGATGAGAAAGTCTGGCGGTGGGAGGGAGGACAGACTTTCTGGTTTGGGATTTTATGAAGGTGAAAAACATTAAAACAGCTTTAAAATTTTTTCTGAATAGCAAGTCTGAGCTTTAAAAAATAAGAAGGAGTCAGGCAGTGGTGGCACAAGCCTTTAACACTTGGGAGGCAGAGCCAGGAAGATCTCTGTGAATTCAAGGCCAGCCTGATCTACAGAGTGAGTTCCAGGACATCCAGGGCTACACTGAGAAACCCTGTCTCGAAAATCCAAAATAAGTAAGTCAGTAAATAAATAAAGAAATGGGGGAATTATCATTAACTATATAGTCTGTTAATGTCAGTATAATCTGTATCGGTGGTTCTCAACCATCCTAATACTGTGAGTCTTTAACACAGTTCCTCAAGCTGTGGCCACCCCAACCATAAAGGATTCCATTGCTACTTCACAACTGTAATTTTGCTACTGCCAGAATTGTAATGTAAATATCTAATTTGCAGGATATCTGATGCAATCCCCTCACAATGGGGGGTCGGAACCCACAGGTTGAGAACTGCTGATTTATATGATTTTTCTAACCTCAGCAATGTATCAGCAGGTGATATTTCCTTCTCTCTCTCTCTCTCTCTTTCTCTCTCATTCTGTGTGTGTGCACACACGTGCACGCGTATATTCAAGCAGATGCACATACGCGTGTGGTATACAAAGTATGCATGTACATATATAGAGAGAGGCCAGAGGTCGAACTTGGGTACCATTCCTCGGGGGCTCTTAGTGTTTCAAAGCAGAGCCTTTCACTGGCTTGATGCTCATGTAGCAGATAGACTGGCCTGCAAGCCTCCCTCTGTCTCTACCTCCTCAGAACTGGGATTGGCACCATGTGCCACCATGACTGGCCTTTTCTGGGTTCTGAACTTTGAACTCAGGCTCTCATGCTTGTACAACAAACATTTCACTGACTGCTTCCCAGGTCAAGTGGGAGAGTTTCCATGCAGAATACTGTTTATACTTTTTATATTGTGAAGGTAGTATGTTATCGGGATCAACATACTTCTCTTTTCTTTTTTGAGTCAAGCTGTCTCTGTATAGCCCAAGTTAGCCTCACATTTACTATGTAATCCAAGATGACCTCAAACTCATAATCTTCCTGCCTCTGCCTCTACTGAGTGCTGGGATTGTAAGTATGTGCAATCAAGCCATGAAGGTATCAATGGCGGAGATCTTTGTTTTTTCCCTGTTCGGGAGCTGGGGATCAAACCCAGGGCTTTGCACATACTATGGCAAGGGCTGTATGAATGAGCTACATCTCTAGTACTTGTTTGACATTTCCACAATAGAGCCTTATCAACGCTCCTTAACTTTAACCTCCAGGGTGGCAGGAGCTACATGATATGGGTTTCAACCCCATACATTTGTTAAACATCTTTAGCTAGCTAGTTTTAGCACAGCATAGTTAGGAGTGGCTTCAAAGACCAAGGTTCTGCAAAATGTGTGTATGCTAAGTACAACTCCAGTCTAACAGGTTGCAGATTTCCTGTTAGAGAAGAAAAAGACAACATTTTAAATGGATAATAATGCCATAGTTCATATTTTCAAAACATCAGTTTAATTAGTGCATACGAGGTTTTTTTTTAAAAAAAACAAACAAAAAACTTGTTTTGAAGACAAATTCCATTTTTTATTCTTATGATGTCACTCCATGTGACTAAATCCACTGGCTCTTTTGACACTGTGTATGTGTGCAGCTATTCAGCAAAGTGGGGTGCTCTACTCTTAGAACCACATTGTTGTGATAAAGATAAGATAAGCCTGTATCCATTTTATGACACACTAGAAGCATAGGTTCCTGTCGGGCATAACTATCCAGACAGATGTTAGAGCTAATGGTATTTTTTAAAAGCTAGTGTTATTTTTTTAAGGGATCATGTATTTTGAAAAGATCATTCATGTCCAACATATCCATGCATATTTTATATCAGTCTATAACAGGAAAGCAAGAAGCTCTTCCGTTTTAGGGGCTAGTACATGAGTCCTATTCAAACTCTTAGCCTCACTTTAGAGAGTTTACCAACGATCATCTCGTATAGCCCTAGTAACCTATGACATAAAGGCTGTTAGTGCTACTGTGTCCCTTTTATAGATGGGAAACAGATCCACTAATAAGAAGTTACTCGCCCAAGATCATGCCTCTGGAACAGGTAAAGCTGGGATCAAAACCAGGTAAACCTGGCTTGAATATTATTCAACCATGGCAAACACTAGCCTTTCTCATACTAAATAATAGTAAAAGCAAGTGGCAAAGATACGCCTTGGGAGACAGAGGAGGAGGAGGAGGAGGAGGAGGAGGAGGAGGAGGAGGAGGAGGAAGAAGAAGAAGAAGAAGAAGAAGAAGAAGAAGAAGAAGAAGAAGAAGAAGAAGAAGAAGAAGAAGAAGAAGGAGAGAAGAAGGGAAGGGAAGGGAAGGGAAGGGGGGGAGGGGAGGAGGGAGGGGGGGAGGAGGGAGGGAGGGAGGGAAGGAAGGAAGGAAGGAAGGAAGGAAGGAAGGAAGGAAGAAAAGAAAGAAAGAACAAAGGAAGAACAGAACCAGCAGGACAGAAATTGTTAGCAGACTGCACATCCTGGCAAGGAATTTAAATGAAGGCCTCTGGACACACAGGATGTGAGTTCCAGGAAGGGATGAACTATTTGATACTCAAGGTTTTTATTTTCCAGTGACAGAGCTGAAACTTGGGGAAGAGGCATGATTTTCATTGTCAATAGAAGAGCTAACTCAAAACAGGAATTCCCACAAAGGCTAAGCTTTCCCTAGTATTTGAAATCAACAGACCATTCCCGGAGAGTCTGGTGAAGCTAAGGGCACAGCAGTGTGTTAGATGATGCCGTCCACTCCCTCAGGAGGCACAGAAGTTGCCCCCATATCTGAAAGCTGCTGAAGGACTCTTATGAGAGTGCACAAGTTGCACTCACACAGACAAGGAAGGAACAGAAAGGCTTCACCTTCAAGTTTAAAACAACAGTAAAATTAAGAAAGAAGACAAAGACAGAGAAGGAGTCCCTTGTATTCCGGCTTACTTGTTTTTAACCAGAAACTGATTCTCCGTGAAGAGGTACCTCTTGCCTTGAAGGAGTTGGAAGTGCAAAGACAAGGGATGTAGTCTAGGCATGAAGATTTGAGAGTCAACAGAGCCCTAAGCATTGGAATCGGGAGGTCTAGTGTGTACATGTACACATACACATGCTCACACACATGTATGCATGCACAAACACACATGGACACACACCCATGTTTTCACGTTTCTTCTTTTACGTGTCTTGCTACGAGACACGGTTTAGAAATGCGGACTGTCACCTGTTCACCCAGGCTCACACTCCCAGGTGTCTGTTTGATCAGAAAAACTCTTCACAGGTCTTTGACCAGAAAAAAAAAAAAAAAACAAAACAAAAAACAAAGAAAGACTCAAGCTTGGGCAGGCAGCAACTTTATTCTTCCGTGTCACAAGGTCTCAGGGCCAGTCTCCAGTCTCCAAGGTCATCATTTTTGCTTGATGTGTGTGGTGGGACACAAATGTCAGCAATATTCTGAACTGACACCCCAAGCTCGCGTCCTTGAGCCAACTGCTGAGTTAGTTTTTGTTCAAACAGAGGTAATTACAGCATTCATCGCCCCCCCCCCCCATGCTGTCTCTTTGCATTAGGGTAAAATTCATTAATTTTGCCAACTCTGTGGCATTTTTGGTGAAAACAACACCGGTGGGTGTTGGTACACAGACTTGTGTGTCTAGCTTCAAATCTCAGCCACTCCCAAGTGAAGTTTGGAGGCAAAAGTTAACATTTGCGAGGAGGAAAATGGGTCTTTACTGCTGAGAATGCAGTCTTAATTAAGTAAACAAAGAGGTTTTTCATTACACTGTAAACACATTTCACAAAGAGACCCCATTTAAGTTTCTTTTTAAAGAAACTGGAAATATTGAGAAAGTTAATTGAAGGTCACTCAAACGACAATTAATGAGCAGACACAATTATCTCCTAGCTAGTATGTGGCTTGAGGATTTTTTTTTTATTTTTTATTATGGCCTTATTTTAAAATGTTGCGAATGCCAACCCAAGTAGGGGCAGACACGATATTAAATAACAGATTTCTCTATTTATATTTAAATAACCATCTGCATGAAATTATGCACAAATCGTGGAATAATTCCTAGCAGAAATTACTCTTTATGAAATAAAAAAGTATCTGAGAGATGGGGTGTTTGTCATATTAAATTGCCCATTTCCAGGACATCATGTGTATTCGCATAATGCAGAGATGCTACATTGCAAGACCAGTACGAATTGCTCACAATGCTAATGAAGATGGATGGGGAGGATTGAAAAGCACACATTTACAAGTGCCAGGGGACCGGAGGGGGGCCATGTTCCCAATCTCTACCTACTTTTATTTATTTGTTTTTCCTTCAATAATAGTCAATTGTATGGTCATAACTTTAATAGGACAGCTCTTGGTGAGGCTTTACCATGGGTTTTCATTTTGAGTTTTAACTATGGCCGGTTTCCCCCATTTGGGTTGAAAATAGTTCATGTGAAGTTGGGAGGTTTACAGATAAAGCTAAGGAAGAGGAATCCTAGCCCATGAAGAACTACGCATAGAGTAGACTAACTACAAAATTTAAATCACCCTTTACATTCAAGAATAGTAAAATAGCTCTTTGTCCTGAAAAGACTCCCTTCAGGCCGATCTACCTTTTCTCCCCACAGCTAACAGCCCATCAGCCCTCGGGAACTCAGCCAAGAGATAGCTGTAATGGGATCGATAGCAAATAGGGATGTGCTCTGAGGACAGACACAGTTAGACCAGAATTACAGGATGTAGGCTTCTCACAGTCCATCAGAGCACAGCGTTCTGCCGAAGCTCCAAGTGCCAATCAACACTCGGGAGGCAGCCAGAAAGTACCTTACTCCTGAATTACCTTACTCCTGAATTTAAGGAGGTGAGCTGGAGGTCTGAGGTCCCCACATTCCACCAGACCCGCAGCCGTCCAGGCTCCATGACATCTCCGTACACTTACTGATGTCCTTCCCCATTGGTAGCTGAGTCTACGTTTTCCCCTGTGCCTCAAAAGAGTGAGATGCAGACTCAAAGCCACTGCATGAATATCTTCAAAGGTCAGCCTTCCTCTGGTCCCATTTTAGCTCCTCCTCCTTGAGTTCCCCACACTCTACAAGCTGTGTTTGCTAACTGCTAAGTTCATTTGTCCAGCAAATGTTTATTGTGGATAAATATTTATATGCTAGATGCTGGGACACTGCTGTGAACAGGACAAACACTATCTGTACTGCCCCAAACCTGACAGACTCATGAGTCAACACACAAGGACACCTAAGGAAATCAGAGGGAGTCCCTGGAAAAACAAATATCCACACCAAGGCCTGAATTGACTGAGCATCTACTTTGTGCAAGACAGAGTACCCCTAGGGATGAGGAGTAGAACCAGCTGCCAGTCAGGGTCATTAGCGGTCAGTGAGGTGCAGACAAGAGGTAGACATGACTGATGTTGGGAACTGAGAACAGTCAGCTTCCAGGAAGACGGATCTCCTGAAGATGGCTCTCTAGAGGGGAACACAGGGCTTTATAAACACAATGACTTAGAGCTCAATTTCAAGAGTGATGAACAGAATCAAAAGCCAGACAGCCCAATGGATAGGAACGGGATGCAGGGGTAAGAAACTGAAGTGTGTCTGAGGAGCAGAAATGGCCACACTTGTTCTTTCCTGGAGTCAGGGAGTACACAGGGAACAATTGTCCTGCTCTTTGCAAGACAGTGCGAGCATTGCTCTCTGCATGTCTGGGAGCCCAACCTCCCTGATCTCCCTGACAGGGGAGTAAGGTACAGGTACTCATATTTCTCACCCATCACCCCAGGGTGCCAGATCGCTTCAGTTACTCCCAAGTCCTCTGCCTAAGAACCCAGGTTCTTTAAAGTTGTCTTCAAAAGCAAAGGAGGGCATGGAATCCCCTGAGCTGGAGTCACAGGCAGTTATGAGTTGTCCATATGAGTTGCCAGGAACCAAGCTCCAGTCCTCTGAAGGAGCAGTGAGTGTTCTTTGCCACTGAGCCATCTTGCCATCTCTCAAAGTTGGGTTCTTTATTGAGACCTGGTACACGTACTACATCCTTGACAGAAGAGTTTGATTGATGCACTGGGCACTTGCTCTGTTCCATTCTGTGTTCAGAGACGAGCTGGCACAGAACCCATATCCATCCAGTGCTGCACAGAAGGGATCTTTAAGAAATTATTCACAGCATGATATGTAAATTATTTAAGTTGGTTTTTTGTTATTTGGGGGTTTTTTAGACAAGGTATACTGGGAATATGGGAAAAGGTGCTTATAAAAAAGTCAGGGGGGAGGAACTTGGACTTCCCACAGGGCAGGAGACCCTGACTGCCCTTGGGGACAAAGAGGGAGGAGAAGAGGGAGGGGGGGAGTGGGAGGGCGTTGGGAGGAGGGGCGTAAATGGAAACTCTTTATAATTTAATAAAATTACTTTCAAAAAAAAAAAGTCAGGAACAAGGAGGTAATAAAATACTCAGGCAGTCCTTGGAAATTGCATATCATGGAGATGTACTAGGATACAATATTTCACCAGATACGTGTGTGTGTGTGTGTGTGTGTGTGTGTGTGTAGAGGTACAAAAGACAGAGGGAGACAGAGAGAGAGAGGAGGATGGGATGACAGGGAAAGAGGGAAAAAAGCATGTTGTCTACAATATGTCCATGGTTCAGAGACACCTAGAAACTTTTATCAAAAAGAAAGTCAGTAGTTAATATGAGTCAGGACATTGAGATCTTAGAAAAGGCCCACTGAAGACATTTCCATGGTGTGATAGAATAGAGGCAAAGGCAAGGGGATGAGGTAATTCATCACCTGGCCTCTCAAAGGACCTTGCCTTGTGTACCCCTACCTCGTCTACTTTATACCCAGCACACAGTAATAAATGGTAATAAATAGTTGATAAATCAAGATGCAGAGACCAAGGGGGGAAATCAATCATTACTAGTAAGTGTGAGCCCAGTGAAGAAACTCAGAGGGAAGAAGAATCAAGGTCACCTGAGATCAGAGACACCGCTATAGGCAGGGAACGGTTACCCCAAGGTGTTTATGGGCGTGGAAGGGCAGATAGCAACCACGAAGACAGGGTCAGGGAATTGCAAGGGTGCATGGGTGGGATAAAGAGGGCGTTTCTAGGGCAACCAAGAGCCAGCTGCAAAGATAGACAGAGTGTGGTTAGAAACTACAGGACTCGATAGGTAACTATAGCCCACCATCCTGCCATGCAAAGCGCCTCAGCTCCCAGTCTGCATAATCCACCAGATCTAGCATACAGCAAGCATTTGCTGAACACTCTCTGCCTTCCCCTTCCCTGCACTCCTTCTGCCTTATAATGGGTGAGCATTTTCATTTTAACAGAGGCTGGGGATGGAGTTTCAGAACTCATTTCCAACTATGTCAGCTTCTCCACTTACAGCCTTCCCCCTGGTCCCCTTCGTCTAGAAGTTCAACCTTAGGCTACCAAGCATCACACTCAACGCAACCCCTTTCTATTCAGCACACAGGAAGGTCTGACTGCCGTGTGTGTGCTATTTCAGAGGAGTGTGGGTGTTCAGGGAATGGATAGTTGCTTATTATTGGCCACATAGAAGACTTATGTGCACATGAAAAATATCACCCAAAGAAAAGTTCCCAAGGAGGAGCTCGGGTTTCCTTGGGAGAATTAACCCTGCCATCATATGAAGATCCCAGGACAATGAACACTGACCTCAATGGGCACACAAGCGATGGGAAAGAGTGAAGGGCTCAGCAGAGGCAAAAAGGCGGGAAGCAGCAGCCCCACAATAGGCTACATCTTGTAGCCTCACAAAATAAAGTTCTAGCTGGGGAAATGGCAGAAAGGGACATCTGCCTGTCAGAGACACCCTGAAAGACTCAAAGAGGAAGCTAGGTGTTATAGAATGGATGTCTGGATACCATGCCTACACCCGAAGAGGTCTGTTTCTATTTTTTAGTTATGTTCTCTGCTCCCAGACATAACACACTGTAGCAGGTCTGTCACCTCTTCCCCAGAGGAACTCATCTCCTGGGAATATGCAGAAATGTTGAAGCCAGCCACAATCCAGGATAGACATGCTCACCCTCCTTCCAGTTGTTGACTTTACTGAGCACCTGGGTCCATGGAGCCAATCAGAGGAGAGCGATGTGAGTGACACAAATGTGGTCACCTGACAACAAGCCTGTGGCCGGAGATGTGTTTTCTGTAAGAGTGGGCCTGGAGGGAGAGGGGAGCTCTGGTGAGGACTTCTGAAGACAAAATGGCTTGAGGCTCAGTCATTGTTTAAAAGCCATTCCTCACATTCCTTGTTTACTGTCAGCACCGTGAGTTGTGGACTGTCGGACTGTCACTCTGTCACTTTAGCTGTTAATGGGACTAAACACTTATGCCAACAGATTAAGCCTTGCTGAAACATTAAGAAAATTGAAACAAACAGAATTTGGATGAATGCTGGTTTAACAGCTGCTTCTTCAGGGGTGGGTGGGCGAGAGGTTGATTGTCCTAAGACAATTAAAAAGACTCTCTTTCTCTCTCTCTCTCTCTCTCTCTCTCTCTCTCTCTCTCTCTCTCTCTGTGTGTGTGTGAGAGAGAGAGAGAGAGAGAGAGAGAGAGAGAGAGAGTAGAGAAAACTGTGTGAGAATCAGTAGATTGCTAAAGGAAGGGACTGTTTGAAAAGAGAAGGAAGAATTTAATCTGTACCATTTTCCTGATCACACAGAGCATAGCCAAGATTCTCTGAAATTAAAAGTAGTGGCTGTATTAACTGAGACACACCACACATATTTAAAAACTCCAATGACTTTCTGGGAGAAATGAAAAATTGTTGAGTCTGTCATGCAAAGGATCATCCAGGTATTGGAGGTAGACAAGACTTTCTTGGCTACTTTGGTTCTCTCTAGACCACGTCAACTCTATCTCTGGTCCAGAAGAGGAACTACACTTTCACTCTGGGTACATTTAATTTCAAAATCACTTTTTCAGCTCACTACGTGTAAATCCATATGCCTTTACTTTACATGTCTTCTTGAGAAAGGACTGTTTTGTTTTGTTTTGTTTTTGGAGACAGGGTCTCTCTATGTAGCTCTAGGGGTCCTGGAATTCCCTAAGTAGATCAGGCTGGCCTTGAACTCCCAGACATCCACCTGCCTCTGCCTCCTAAGTGCTGAGATTAAAGGTGTGTGCCACCACCACCTCCAGTCTAGAGCAAGGATTTTTAAGATGCCCTTTTATGACCCATCTCCCCAAATGAATCAAGAACAATTAAATATTCCACTTTATTTCCAAATCTTAGGCTTGAAAAAGAGATTCACATGCAGAATTCAAGAGCCAGACAGTGGTAGTGTACACCTTTGATCCCAACAGAGGCAGAGGCAAACAGATCTCTGAGTTTGAGGCTAGCCTGGTCAACAGAGCGAGTTCCATGACAGCCAGGACTGTTACATAGAGAAACTCTCTCTTGAAAAGTAAACAGGAAGAAAGAAGAGAGGGAGGGAGAGAAGGAGAGAAGAAAAGAAAAAAAGAAAAGAAGAGAGAGAAAGGAAGAAAATTAAGAAAGAAAGGAAGAGAAAGAAAGGAAGAAAGAAAATGAATAAACACTAAGCAAAAATAAATCCCATCAACTCTAAAAAGAATTCTAGAAAACTAGCGTATTTCTGCTACTTTAATAATTATATACATATTAAACATTTTCTAGAAAAATTGCTCAGATGAATCAAAATTGAGAAGAAAGTTTATTCTGAATTTAGAAATTCTAAGTTTGAAAGTCATTCTCTGGGCATATGTGACATTTGTTGGCTAGAAAGCAGCAGAAAGGAGGATGAGTTACTATGCTGCATCTCACTCCTCCTGACAGTTTCTCACAAAGCCAACTGCTTACTCCGTCTTTTTATCATGAACTTCCAAACCCTCCCTGTTGGAACCCAGCTACTTTGCAGCAGCTCGGAAAAGAGAGGAAAGAGCAGAACATGGCAGCAGCAGAGAAGTCACCCCAGGCACCTCAGAGGTTGAGGCAGAAGGATCACTGCAGTTTGTGAGTTCAAGACCGACCCGAACAACATAGCAAGACCCCGGCTGATGTCAAAGAAGAGGGAGGGGGAGGAAAGGAAGTGAGAAGAGCAGGAGCGTGGGAGTTCTCTAATGCTGATATTCAGAGTGGTGCCGAATTCTGCGATTCTAAGATCTTCACACTTGACTTTGACTAACCACGGTAAGAGCTAGGGTGTTCCCTTTTAGCCTTTCTCCTAACACCACACTACCAGAACTGTAAAGACGCTCCCAAAACATTTGCTTTTCGTATACATCAAGAAGGCCATGCTAAGCAAAAGAAAAGTATTTCTTGGCGCATCTCGGATTGAAGCGATGGTAGTCAGAGAACCTAGTAATCGAAGCTTCTGGGGAGGGAAAGACCCTCTCTTCCGGATCCTTCAGTCTGCTTAATAGGATAAAATTAGCCTGAGTGGCTTGGTGTCTGAAAAGGATGTGATGTAACTGGAAGCGCCGCCCAGGTTTGCTGTGGACAAAGCAATCAGGTGGAGATACGAGGGTATGGGAAGCTCGGAAGATCGAATCAGCTTCCGCTGTTCTAATTAGCCTAAATTAGCCATGCCAATTTTCTGCTTGCTTTTGAATTTCTTTGCTTATGCTACTTTCAGGACTAAAAGGAAAACAATATGAAACCCACCAAGTTCCTATGGGATAGATGAACGGTGGAGCCTACGACAGGAGACCCTTAAAAAGTGAGAGACTCCCTGGGAATGCAATGGCGGAGGGCACTGAGAAGGTGGACCCCACTGGTTCTGCGGTGAGAAAGGTGGCAGAGCAGCAGACGGCAGGGACTTATTCTGAGGGTTTCGCATACTTCCTTCCCAAGCCTCAGCTACAGGGACCACCGTGGGCCATGACTTTTATGGAAAAAGTAGTGTGGCATTTCCCAGTAAGTCTCCTTCTTCCCAGACTGAATTTCAAAGTTGGGGGCGGGGGTGGGTGGGCAATTGTTTAATATATGGAAACTACTGACAGTTTTTGAGTTTTCAGTCTTACCCCAATTAGTCCACTTGAACCCTACAAACAGATTTGTAACACATCTAAAGTAGTTTGCGCAAATCTATTTTTAATTCATGGTATTTGTGTAGAAACAAAATCTCAATCTAAAAGCCAAAGATTTTTATCTTTCTAGTTGTCAATGAATAAGACTTCATAGAATGATGAACATACTAAATTGAAGTAGCAAAAATGAAATAATTTTGTCATTTTCTATATAAAAATAAGCCCCTAACAAGGCACAATGTTCTCTCCAAGTCCCCTTGACTCCAAGTCTCCAAGTCAGGCCTTGCAGATAGACTTTCAGCAACGCTGATGTAACTCTGCTGAGAAACAAATGCTGCTGGGGTTTTACTTTAGTTGTTTTTAGCAGTATTTTTATTTATTTATTTATTGCGCACATGTGTGAGTGTGTGTGTGTACATATATTGACATGTGTACTATGGCACATATGTGAAGGTTAAAGGACAGCTTGAAGCAGTTGATTCTCTCCTTCTGTCACTTGAGTCCTAGGGACTGAATTCAGGTCACCAGACTCGGTAACAAACCCTTTGACCCACTGGGTCGTCTTACCAGACCTAAGGTTTTCATTTTAAATAAGCAGACCATGACGGTCTGAAGCCAAATGTGGACTGGGGTGTAACTTACTGGTTCACCCCAGTGCTTGTTCAGAATGTATGAGGCCCCGGGTACAATCCCAAGTACTGAAGATTATTTCAAAAGTCAAGCCAAGCTTTCAGCCGAATACTAGACACACACATCAACACCAACAAATCCGACCTCGTCTTATTTATTTTTTGCACACATCGAGTCTAAGTTGCTAATGAGTCAGACACTGTGACTGGGCTCTGCAGAGGACACCAACAATCGTGCTGACTAAACTCAGAAATACAAATATCACGTTTTCTGCCGTATGCGAAGGCTAGATCTGAATCTAAGTATATGTCCACATTTATACAGAGAGACCACGAAAGTAGAGAGAAAATTCTGTGAGGAAGAAGGGAAAGACAGGAACGACAGGGGAGATGAAAGACAAAATCTCCCACGTGAAGAGCTGGTAAGACCGTGAAAACATAGGCCACACTTACCTGATAATCTGAGATGGACCCCTGACACACACTCCGAAGCTGGGTGTGGCAGCTCAAATCTGTAGTTCCCGCACTTCTGTGTGAGGATGGGAGACAGAGTCACAAAAGTTGCTCAGGATCTCATTTAATGCAGCAGCAGAGACAAGAGACGCTACCTCAGTGAATGGGAAGATCTGACTCCTGAGAAGTCCCACAGGCCTGCCCTGACACATGCATACCAGCCCTCTATTTCTCTCTCTCTCTCTCTCTCTCTCTCTCTCTCTCTCTCTCTCTCTCATTAATTAATCATATTTAGAAAGTAGATTTAATACATACATACATAGTCACGCCATATGAACACAAAGCACGAAGAGGAGGATCACGAAGTAGAGAAAGAATATGGCAAAGGAACATAGAAAGAGTGAACTACACAGGGCCAGGTTCTGGAAGTCTTGAAACCTATGCAATTTAGGGGGAAAAAGACACAATTACAAAAATTGTCTCCTTTCTTTGAGGCTATCGAAAGGCACTCAGTAGGTTCTGAACTCTGGCAAGTTTGCCTGTGGCCAAGGCAGCTAGCTCAGCAGCCCTGCTGGTTCCTTTTTCTGCTTTCTTTCCGGGGCTGAAGTTTGGCCAACCGTTAAATCCCCTAGGATCCCTTCAGAGCACAGACTTCGTGATTTCAAAATATTATTGAACAATGTGCTTTAGGAACCCAGAGAGCCACCAGGAACGGTTGAAGATGCATAATCGGTAGAGTTTGTGTTCACAGCATCAGCAAACTCATCCCAAGGGGCGGGGTAGAACTCAGAGGGTAGGGAGGATAGACCACAGGGTAGTTTACCATTTGTGCACAAATCCTGGTTGGCTACAGCTCCTGAGGCCGTCTCCAGGTCCCCTTACCCAGTGACGCCCAGCTCTTAACAATGGGGAGTTTTTGAATTTTCAGCAACAGAATTGCTGAAAGCTCAGTTGAGAAAGTGTGTGTTCATAAAATGCACAGAAGCTGTGCATTGAGTTAAGATCAAGTGTTATTCTGACCGATTCGGGACTTGTCAGGCGTCTGTTGAGGGGAGGAATTTTGTTCTGTCCACAGTTGTAAGGTCAGGTGGTGCCATGTCTTTCCCACCAGCCCACCCACCTTGACTCAGCAGCTAGTGATGTAGGACTTAGCTCCTTCAGCATCCAGTGCACTCATTGGACTCCTGTGTCCATTTGGTGCAATGCAGCCTTAGCTCCTTCAGCGTTCAGTGCAATCACTGGACTCCGGTGTCCATTTGGTGCAATGCAGCCTTAGCTCCTTCAGCGTTCAGTGCAATCACTGGACTCCGGTGTCCATTTGGTGCAATGCAGCCTCAGTGTCACCCAGTAACTCAAAACTCTCCATGCAAGCTTTATGATAACTATTAGATGACTCACTTTGAATGCTAATGATGGGATTTGAGCAGAGGTTCCTGCACACTTCTTATGACACATATGTGTGTTCAGCCTTGCAAGACTACCAGAAGGATTCCGCCCATGTCTGAAGTAAGCGCTGAATATTTGTCCTGGACTGGTCCCGCCGTTCAGTGCAGTGATACTGCCTTGGTTCCCTCCAGTGTCCTGTTTTCTTTCATTTGAGGAATTTCCGACTGTAGAGTTCCAAATACTAGTAGCTCACTACTCTGTTTCTCTGCCCTTCATTTCTTCATTGCTCACATGATGGTTGTTAGAGCAATACAAAATGCCACAGTTAGATCTAGACAAGGCTCTGGACATACAAGAAACACACGATCAACCTTGGTAGTGACATTGTTTTTAACAATCATAAAACCTCTATGAACTCTAACACACAAAAAATGTTTGTATTGTGGTTAATTTTCTAAACGTAAAAAAATAATAATTTGGAAATTCATGGCTCCAAAATTTAAGAGAGAGATAAAAACCAAATGCCGTGCCGGTGATTAAGAAGTCATACAAATAAACATTGGCCATTGCTCCCTCAGCACTGGCATTTAAAACCCACTCAGAATCACATCATTCCAGCTCAGGGGTCACCCAAACAGTAATTGAAAACCACATTCTGCGGTTCCCCTTGTGTAAACTGCTGTTTGCCCCAGGCTATTTTCAAAGCCGTAAATAAATGGTGAAGGACACTGACAGGAGTGTGTGTTCAAGAGGCAGGATAATCCAGGAGGCCTGACAGTGATGAAGGCTTCACAGCCAAAAAAACAAAATCCTGTGGCAAGGTTTGTAGCTCTCAACCCCACACCCGTCCCAACATTGCTCCATTCCTCAGCCTGAACTCACATGGATGAAAACACGGTTCTTTTCTTACATGTATCTGCCTCCCGCACAGCCGTAAATGTATCCCTCTAGACTCCATGGGGCAGTGAGCTTCCTGGTCACATAGCAAGAAGCTTGGGGGGCTGGGGAGAAGGGGAACCTGAACTGACTCCTTCTGTTTCCCTCATACCCCACACAGCTGCCCGCTCTGCAAGTGTGGCCCTGGAGGACCACCATCAACCTGGGCATAGAGAAGAAGGCTCAAGGAGACCAGATGGACCTCCTGCAAAGCTGTTGACTAAATCTGCAGCTTTCAGGATCTGTTTTCAAGTTTCTGTTCATTTAAGCCTACACCTGTGGGCTGTGGCACAATTCTCCTGTACTCATTTATGTGAGAGAGAAGGGAAGGGGAGACACAGGGGACAATGGTGAGTCCAAAGAGCGCTGGTGTAGCTCACTGGCAGAGCACCTGCCTGCCTGTAAGACCCTGGACCTGGGCCTGAGGCAGGGACTCTTCTGTAGAACCCTGGGATGTGGGGGAGGGACATTGAGTGAGCAAAAGTGTTTACCCGACAAAACCAACAACCTGAGTTGGATCTCCAGAACCCACGTAAAGGTGGAAGGTGAGAACTAACTCCAGAAAGGTGTGCTCTGACCTACACATACACTTCAAACGTATGCAATAACAAGGAAGTTATAAAAGGAAAGAGCTGTCCCAGGCCACGCCCACCAACCTAACACAGGAGTGGGCTTGCTAAGGAGAAGCACTTATTTTCTAAGGCAACCTTTGACACACAAAGATGACATCACAAGGGCTGGAGAGATGACTCAGAACTTAAGAGCATTTACAGCTCTTTGCAGGGGACATGAGTTCGGTTCCCAACACCCACATCAGGGCATCTCACAACTTCCTGTAGCTCCAGCTCCAGGGGATCCAACGCCCTCTTCTGGCCTTCAAAGGCACTACACACACACACACACACACACACACACACACACACACACACACACTACAGTAAAAAAAAATTTAAATCCTATTCAAAAGCAACCTACAAGAGATTCCAGACCCTGGTGGGGGTGCACTTTCCTAGATTAGTAGTGGGGCCACCCAAAAATTCCAGGAGACAACAGGAAGTCATTAAGACATACCCAGCTGTTCTTCACAGGCAGGGACCCAACACCCGGAAGCCAGCAGTCCTGAAATGTTCCCAAGTCTAAACTCTCAGAGGTAAACCAGAGCCCACCTGCACACTCCTTCCTCAAGACTGAGCCTGGACCACTGTCTGTGACCCTGTATCCATCAGCTGGGAGTACCCCAGGACCAATCCAGGTGAGTCCTCCAGGGAAGGGAGCTGGGAGCGGGGACATGAATGGGGAGGCAGTGTCTCTCCTGCAACAGGGAGGATGTTTATGTATCACATCTTTTTATTTATTTATTTATTTTGTGTATCACATCTTATTTAAAGCCACAGCATGCTTTGAGGTCAGAGAACAACTTTTGGGAGTTGGTTTTAAGGATCTAACTCAGACCCTCAGGCTTGGAGGCGAGGCCCTTTACTTCATGAACAATCTCCCCACAGGAAGAAACGTTAAACAGAGAGGCTAAAAGCAGAGTGATTGAGGCAGGAGAGCAAGGGCAGACCTGGGGAAGTGGGCTCGACTTAGTTCCAAGGATCAAACTCAGGTCTTCAGACTTGGTGGCAAGCACCTTTACCCACTGAGTCATCTTGCCAGCCCTCATCCACCTTAAAATGTCAGTGGTGCCAAGGTTCAGCAATGCCCCAACCCAACCCGACGCATCCTTATTGCCGTTACTTGCTGTGGAGTAAGTCCTCGGTCTTGTTATGGTCTGGGGATGGGATCCGGGCTTCCAGCTCAGTAAACAAGCCCTCATCTACTGAGCTGCATCCTACCAACTAGTTGAATGTTTACATTTCTTTAACGATATAAATAATACTTCAGAACTTGATTCAAGAGTGTAAGCGCCTCCTCTTGTATGGTGCGTCATACCTGTAACCCCAGCATCCAGGAAGACTGAGGAATGAGACTGTGAGTCAAGGTTAACTGAGCCATACAGCAGTGAGACATAGGGAGGGCAGTTAGTGGATCCTCAGTGTTGGCGAGGAAGGGACTTTTCACTGTCATCTAACTTCGGGTAAACTGAATCCTAGGGGGTACATAACCTGCTCAGATCCCAAGATAGATGGGCTAGCACCACCTAAGCCCAGGGGCATTCAGCTCAGCTCACAGGGATATGCAGAACCTCCTCACTCTCTTCCCACATCACTCACTGGCCTTCCCATGTCTCCTGTGACACCGTGTGTTGATTTATCCCTAGTCTCTGATTTAAAGCTTTCTCAAAACATACACACCATGGAAAGTAGAACTTCTTTTCCCTTTGGGGCTTAGAAGCCCTCACCTTCCCCCACCTTCCTGGCGCAGAACTGGCTGTAAGGACATCCCTTGACTCACTTTGTGAGTACCGTGTACAGTGAAACCCAGGAGCTCTGCACCTGCCAGTGCAGACAGACAGAAACCACAGGGTTGTGGCAACCGTGAAGCCCAGCCAGAGCGCAGGGAAGACACTGGGTCTGGGGGCTGGCCACAAAGCGGCAGTCTTCAGTACCTGTGATTGACAGCTGAAGAGGGTGCTGTGGGCTCAGGGACCTGTGATTGACAGCTGAAGAGGATGGATAGGCTTAAGTGCTTGTGATGGACACTGGCAGTGCATGCAGGATGGACATCGGAATTGACCATGTGGGAACTTGCAATTGGCAGCGGACTGGGATAAGGGAGAGCTCTGGTATGGAACCGCTGTCTCTGGGGCTCTGGCTGCTCTGCAGATTAGAATGTCCCAGGTACTGCATCTTGTAGTGTGAGGACAGAGACTCACCCACCTGGTCCAAGGCTGCTGTGCTCCTAGTGTACACAAGGAGAACTGGTTCCCCCACTCTGACGTGTTTTGGAACCCACCTATCTGTCAGGCAAAGCCTGGTGCAGGCCCTCCCTGGGGACTGAAGCACCAAGGTTCCCCCTACCACCGCAACCTTTACTTACCACTGGAAAGTAATTTGCTTACCTACCTGCACCCCATCAAACTCTAGGAGTCAACAAACCACGTGAAAGGGTCTTTCTGTCATCAGCAGGGAGGGGACAGAGCCACAACCCCAAGTCACTCACAGTGGCCAGGAGTCCCCTTCATCTTTTCTGTAAAAATTTTTGATTGACTGGTTGTGGGAGTGCAGGGGGTGTATGCAGTGCCTGCAGAGGCTGACAGAGGGCATTGCTATGCCCAGATCACAGAATCCCCCCAAAACCAACTAGAAGACAGAGTCCTGTATGTAAAAGCAAAAGCAAAGAGCCTTTGTTCTTATTCAAGTTCAAACTCAGACTGTCCATGTGTCCAAAGTATTGGCACAATCGGAGAATCTTGAGCTCAGTTGGGGTGGGGTTCCTATAATACCAGAGGGATTTCTAAGGTTCAGGACCCCTGATTGGCTGGCATTTGTCTAGGGGTGTCCTGGTGAAAAGCAATGGGTGTGTGTTGGCAGGTGATCCTATCTACAATGGTTGGAACACTAGGAATTTTATTTGGATGGTCTGTTCTGGGTGGTGCCAGGGTAGTCTCCGTTTGTGGTCTTTCTTGGAACCGGGTGTTGCCTTATGGTAAACTACTGAGACTTGGGCCACTATTGAGCTTGTCATGGCTGGGTCCTACAGATCCAGCTCTTAGGATTGCCTGGAGCTGGAGTTACAGAAATTTCTGAGCCATCCGAAGAGTATATGTACTCTTAATCACTATTAATGACCCACTCTCCAAGCTACATTTTCTTCATCTTTTAGGGGCCTCTGCTTAGGCAAACCCAGAACTTGGATTTGAGTTGGGGATCTTCTTAAAAATAGAAAGAGGCTTGGCGGTGGTGGCACATGCCTTTAATCACAGCACTTGGGAGGCAGATCTCTATGAGTTCAAGGACAGCCTGGTCTACAAAGTGAGTTCCAGGACAGCCAGGAATGTTACACAGAGAAATCCTGTCTCAAAAAAAAAAAAAAATAGAAAAAGGGGGCAAGCAAGAAGTTGAGTTGTTAAGGCATCGTGACAAACCTGTGGCAATCTACAGAAGGAGAGAACGGACAGCTCCAAGTTGTGCTCAGACCTCCTCACCCACACAGGAAAGTCTGTACACGGATACACAGCATGGACACACACCAGTAATAATTATTTCTCTTTTTAAAAACAGAAAGCCCCTTAGGAGAAGAATGCAGACAGGTTGGTATGGGTGTGGGCTTCTCTGCAAAAGACACAATTATAGCACAAATAATAAAAACTCAGAGACAAATATTGGGGTTCAACCCAAAAACCAGAAAAGCAAAGCAGCCAAGCCACTAGAGAAGTCTCACCTCTACCAAGGCTGGGTGACCACAGACTAAACAGACTAAGCAGACTAAACAGACTAAACTTCTCCTCCCATTTTATATTCCCTCTAGTGCTGGGATTAAAGGCAAGACTCCCTAGTACTGGGGTTAAAGGTATGAGCCACCACTACCTGGATCTGTTTCAGCAATGATCCTGTGTAGCCCAGGGTGGCCTTGAACTCACAGAGATTCATCTGCCTCTCTCTCCCAAATCCTGGGATTAAAGGTGTGTGCCACCACTGTGTGGCCTCTAGTGGCTTAGCTTTGCCCTTCTGATCTGTAGGCAAGTTTTATTTATTAAAACATAAAGAAAATATCACTATACACAATTCACTAAGAGATATTTCTGCCGTTATTCTTAAGCATGAAGATTATGGGAAAAGAGGGAACCTCTGAGAACAGAAATGAGGTGTCACACCCAAGTGTGGGGAAGGACTCATGGGAGTCTCAGTTAGTTAAGCTCTCAGCATTGGCTGTGTAAGCCAGTTTGGCGGCTCTCAAACTACAACTCAAAGGGTTGCTAGGAAACTTCTCTTCCCACCACTATGTTGAGAAGGGAGATGGCTCCAGACCACCTTGGATGAAACTATAATCTGATAAAGCCAGGGGCCACTGGGGTTGCACAAGGAAGTGAGGATGTGTTTTTACCATAGATGGAGTTCCTGGTGAGAGTCCTGGAAAACTGCAGGTTTCCTGCAGGCAAAGAAACAGTTGATAACTGTGTCAAGGTTCTTGCTTCCA